>NW_027490198.1:300100-600201 GCF_050948175.1 Xylocopa sonorina
TTGAAGTGTAGACGAGGAGTACATAACACTACGCAAATCATATTATATCTTACCATGAAACATAGAAATGAGATGCGATATCGCCTTTTAAGAATCATAAGAAATCTATTGCTACGATACGTAGACATCTGCAAACGCTCTTTCCTTGCAAGGAAGTGTCGCATTCACAATCATTTGAAGTGTAGACGAGGAGTACATAACACTTCGCAAATCATATTATATCTTACCATGAAACATAGAAATGAGATGCGATATCGCGTTTTAAGAATCATAAGAACACTATTGCTACGATACTTAGACATCTGCAAACGCTATTTCCTTGCAAGGAAGTGTCGCTTTTACATTCATTTGAATCGTAGACGAGGAATGCATAACACTTCGCAATGAATATTATATCTTATCATGAAACATAGATATGAGATGCAATATCTCGTTTTAAGGAACATTGGAACTCTATCGCTACGATACCTAGACATCTGCAGACGCTATTTCCTAGCAAGGAAGTGTCGCATTTACATTCGTTTGAAGTGTAGACGAGGAATACATAGCACTTCGCAAATCATATTATATCTTACCATGAAACATAGAAATGAGATGCGATATCGCGATTTAAGAAGCATTAGAACCCTATCGGTACGATACCTAGACATCTGCAGACGCTATTTCCTTTCAAGGAAGTGTCGCATTTACATTCATTTGAAGTGTAGACGAGGAACATAACACTTCGCAAATCATATTATATCTTACCATGAAACATAGAAATGAGATGCGATATCGCGTTTTAAGAAGCATTAGAACTCTATCGCTACGATACCTAGACGTCTGCAGACGCTATTTCCTAGCAAGGAAGTGTCGCATTTACATTCATTTGAAGTGTAGACGAGGAATACATGACACTTCGCAAATCATATTATATCTTACCATGAAACATAGAAATGAGATGCGATATCGTGTTTTAAGAAGCATTAGTAATCCATTGCTACGATACGTAGACATCTGCAAACGCTATTTCTTTGCAAGGAAGTGTCGCATTTACATTCATTTGACGTGTAGACGAGGAATACATAACACTTCGCAAATCATATTATATCTTACCATGAAACATAGAAATGAGATGCGATATCGCCTTTTAAGAAGCATTAGAAATCTGTTGCTACGATACGTAGAAATCTGCAAACGCTATTTCCTTGCAAGGAAGTATCGCATTTACATTCATTTGAAGTGTAGACGAGGAATACATAACACTTCGCAAATCATATTATATCTTACCATGAAACATAGAAATGAGATGCGATATCGCGTTTTAAGAAGCATTAGAAATCTATTGCTACGATACGTAGACATCTGCAAACGCTCTTTCCTTGCAAGGAAGTGTCGCATTCACAATCATTTGAAGTGTAGACGAGGTATACATAACACTTCGCAAATCAGATTATATCTTACCATGAAACATAGAAATGAGATGCGATATCGCGTTTTAAGAATCATAAGAACACTATTGCTACGATACTTAGACATCTGCAAACGCTATTTCCTTGCAAGGAAGTGTCGCTTTTACATTCATTTGAATCGTAGACGAGGAATGCATAACACTTCGCAATGAATATTATATCTTATCATGAAACATAGATATGAGATGCAATATCTCGTTTTAAGGAACATTGGAACTCTATCGCTACGATACCTAGACATCTGCAGACGCTATTTCCTAGCAAGGAAGTGTCGCATTTACATTCGTTTGAAGTGTAGACGAGGAATACATAGCACTTCGCAAATCATATTATATCTTACCATGAAACATAGAAATGAGATGCGATATCGCGATTTAAGAAGCATTAGATCTCTATCGGTACGATACCTAGACATCTGCAGACGCTATTTCCTTTCAAGGAAGTGTCGCATTTACATTCATTTGAAGTGTAGACGAGGAGTACATAACACTTCGCAAATCATATTATATCTTACCATGAAACATAGAAATGAGATGCGATATCGCGTTTTAAGAAGCATTAGAACTCTATCGCTGCGATACCTAGACATCTGCAGACGCTATTTCCTTTCAACGAAGTGTCGTATTTACATTCATTTGAAGTGTAGACGAGGAGTACATAACACTTCGCAAATCATATTATATCTTACCATGAAACATAGAAATGAGATGCGATATCGCGTTTTAAGAAGCATTAGAACTCTATCGCTGCGATACCTAGACATCTGCAGACGCTATTTCCTTTCAACGAAGTGTCGTATTTACATTCATTTGAAGTGTAGACGAGGAGTACATGACACTACGCAAATCATATTATATCTTACCATGAAACATAGAAATGAGATGCGATATCGCGTATTAAGAATCATAAGACCTCTATTGCTACGATACGTAGACATCTGCAAACGGTCTTTCCTTGCAAGGAAGTGTCGCATTCACAATCATTTGAAGTGTAGACGAGGAATACATAACACTTCGCAAATCATATTATATCTTACCATGAAACATAGAAATGAGATGCGATATCGCGTTTTAAGAATCATAAGAACTCTATTGCTACGATACGTAGACATCTGCAAACGCTATTTCCTAGCGAGGAAGTGTCGCATTTACATTCATTTGAAGTGTAGACGAGGAGTACATAACACTTCGCAAATCATATTATATCTTACCATGAAACATAGAAATGAGATGCGATATCGCGTTTTAAGAAGCATTAGAACTCTATCGCTACGATACCTAGACATCTGCAAACGCTATTTCCTTTCAACGAAGTGTCGTATTTACATTCATTTGAAGTGTAGACGAGGAGTACATGACACTACGCAAATCATATTATATCTTACCATGAAACATAGAAATGAGATGCGATATCGCGTATTAAGAATCATAAGACCTCTATTGCTACGATACGTAGACATCTGCAAACGGTCTTTCCTTGCAAGGAAGTGTCGCATTCACAATCATTTGAAGTGTAGACGAGGAATACATAACACTTCGCAAATCATATTATATCTTACCATGAAACATAGAAATGAGATGCGATATCGCGTTTTAAGAATCATAAGAACTCTATTGCTACGATACGTAGACATCTGCAAACGCTATTTCCTAGCGAGGAAGTGTCGCATTTACATTCATTTGAATCGTATACGACGAATGCATAACACTTCGCAATGAATATTATATCTTATCATGAAACATAGATATGAGATGCAATATCTCGTTTTAAGAAGCATTGTAACTCTATTGCTACGATACCTAGACGTCTGCAGACGCTATTTCCTAGCAAGGAAGTGTCGCATTTACATTCATTTGAAGTGTAGACGAGGAATACATGACACTTCGCAAATCATATTATATCTTACCATGAAACATAGAAATGAGATGCGATATCGCGTTTTAAGAATCATAAGAACACTATTGCTACGATACTTAGACATCTGCAAACGCTATTTCCTTGCAAGGAAGTGTCGCTTTTACATTCATTTGAATCGTAGACGAGGAATGCATAACACTTCGCAATGAATATTATATCTTATCATGAAACATAGATATGAGATGCAATATCTCGTTTTAAGGAGCATTGGAACTCTATCGCTACGATACCTAGACATCTGCAGACGCTATTTCCTAGCAAGGAAGTGTCGCATTTACATTCGTTTGAAGTGTAGACGAGGAATACATAGCACTTCGCAAATCATATTATATCTTACCATGAAACATAGAAATGAGATGCGATATCGCGTTTTAAGAAGCATTAGAACTCTATCGCTACGATACCTAGACATCTGCAAACGCTATTTCCTTTCAACGAAGTGTCGTATTTACATTCATTTGAAGTGTAGACGAGGAGTACATGACACTACGCAAATCATATTATATCTTACCATGACACATAGAAATGAGATGCGATATCGCGTATTAAGAATCATAAGACCTCTATTGCTACGATACGTAGACATCTGCAAACGGTCTTTCCTTGCAAGGAAGTGTCGCATTCACAATCATTTGAAGTGTAGACGAGGAATACATAACACTTCGCAAACCATATTATATCTTACCATGAAACATAGAAATGAGATGCGATATCGCGTTTTAAGAATCATAAGAACTCTATTGCTACGATACGTAGACATCTGCAAACGCTATTTCCTAGCGAGGAAGTGTCGCATTTACATTCAGTTGAATCGTATACGACGAATGCATAACACTTCGCAATGAATATTATATCTTATCATGAAACATAGATATGAGATGCAATATCTCGTTTTAAGAAGCATTGTAACTCTATTGCTACGATACCTAGACGTCTGCAGACGCTATTTCCTAGCAAGGAAGTGTCGCATTTACATTCATTTGAAGTGTAGACGAGGAATACATGACACTTCGCAAATCATATTATATCTTACCATGAAACATAGAAATGAGATGCGATATCGCGTTTTAAGAAGCATTAGAAATCCATTGCTACGATACGTAGACATCTGCAAACGCTATTTCTTTGCAAGGAAGTGTCGCATTTACATTCATTTGACGTGTAGACGAGGAATACATAACACTTCGCAAATCATATTATATCTTACCATGAAACATAGAAATGAGATGCGATATCGCCTTTTAAGAAGCATTAGAAATCTGTTGCTACGATACGTAGAAATCTGCAAACGCTATTTCCTTGCAAGGAAGTATCGCATTTACATTCATTTGAAGTGTAGACGAGGAGTACATAACCCTACGCAAATCATATTATATCTTACCATGAAACATAGAAATGAGATGCGATATCGCCTTTTAAGAATCATAAGAAATCTATTGCTACGATACGTAGACATCTGCAAACGCTCTTTCCTTGCAAGGAAGTGTCGCATTCACAATCATTTGAAGTGTAGACGAGGAGTACATAACACTTCGCAAATCATATTATATCTTACCATGAAACATAGAAATGAGATGCGATATCGCGTTTTAAGAATCATAAGAACACTATTGCTACGATACTTAGACATCTGCAAACGCTATTTCCTTGCAAGGAAGTGTCGCTTTTACATTCATTTGAATCGTAGACGAGGAATGCATAACACTTCGCAATGAATATTATATCTTATCATGAAACATAGATATGAGATGCAATATCTCGTTTTAAGGAACATTGGAACTCTATCGCTACGATACCTAGACATCTGCAGACGCTATTTCCTAGCAAGGAAGTGTCGCATTTACATTCGTTTGAAGTGTAGACGAGGAATACATAGCACTTCGCAAATCATATTATATCTTACCATGAAACATAGAAATGAGATGCGATATCGCGATTTAAGAAGCATTAGAACCCTATCGGTACGATACCTAGACATCTGCAGACGCTATTTCCTTTCAAGGAAGTGTCGCATTTACATTCATTTGAAGTGTAGACGAGGAACATAACACTTCGCAAATCATATTATATCTTACCATGAAACATAGAAATGAGATGCGATATCGCGTTTTAAGAAGCATTAGAACTCTATCGCTACGATACCTAGACGTCTGCAGACGCTATTTCCTAGCAAGGAAGTGTCGCATTTACATTCATTTGAAGTGTAGACGAGGAATACATGACACTTCGCAAATCATATTATATCTTACCATGAAACATAGAAATGAGATGCGATATCGCGTTTTAAGAAGCATTAGTAATCCATTGCTACGATACGTAGACATCTGCAAACGCTATTTCTTTGCAAGGAAGTGTCGCATTTACATTCATTTGACGTGTAGACGAGGAATACATAACACTTCGCAAATCATATTATATCTTACCATGAAACATAGAAATGAGATGCGATATCGCCTTTTAAGAAGCATTAGAAATCTGTTGCTACGATACGTAGAAATCTGCAAACGCTATTTCCTTGCAAGGAAGTATCGCATTTACATTCATTTGAAGTGTAGACGAGGAATACATAACACTTCGCAAATCATATTATATCTTACCATGAAACATAGAAATGAGATGCGATATCGCGTTTTAAGAAGCATTAGAAATCTATTGCTACGATACGTAGACATCTGCAAACGCTCTTTCCTTGCAAGGAAGTGTCGCATTCACAATCATTTGAAGTGTAGACGAGGAGTACATAACACTTCGCAAATCAGATTATATCTTACCATGAAACATAGAAATGAGATGCGATATCGCGTTTTAAGAAGCATTAGAACTCTACTGCTACGATACGTAGACATCTGCAAACGCTATTTCCTAGCAAGGAAGTGTCGCATTTACATTCATTTGAAGTGTAGACGAGGAATACAAGACACTTCGCAAATCATATTATATCTTACCATGAAACATAGAAATTAGATGCGATATCGCGTTTTCAGAAGCATTAAAAATCTATTGCTACGATACTTAGACATCTGCAAACGCTATATCTTTGCAAGGAAGCGTTGCATTTACATTCATTTGAAGTGTAGACGAGGAATACATAACACTACCATGAAACATAGATATAGCTACCATGAAACATAGAAATGAGATGCGACATCGCGTTTTAAGAAGCATTAGAAATCTATTGCTACGATACGTAGACAGCTGCAAACGCTATTTCCTTGCAAGGAAGTGTCGCATTTATATTCATTTGAAGTGTAGACGAGGAATACATAACACTTCGCAAATCATATTATATCTTACCATGAAACATAGAATTGAGATCGATATCGCGTTTTAAGAATCATAAGAACTCCATTGCTACGATACGTAGACATCTGCAAACGCTATTTCCATGCAAGGAAGTGTCGCATTTACATTCATTTGAAGTGTAGAGGAGGAATACATAACACTTCGCAAATCACATTATATCTTACCATGAAACATAGAAATGAGATGCGATATCGCGATTTAAGGAGCATTAGATCTCTATCGCTGCTATACCTAGACATCTGCAGACGCTATTTCCTTTCAAGGAAGTGTCGCATTTACATTCATTTGAAGTGTAGACGAGGAGTACATAACACTTCGCAAATCATATTATATCTTACCATGAATCATAGAAATGAGATGCGATATCGCGTTTTAAGAAGCATTAGAAATCTATCGCTACGATACCTAGACATCTGCAAACGCTATTTCCTTGCAAGGAAGTGTCGCATTTACATTCATTTGAATCGTAGACGTGGAATGCATAACACTTCGCAAATCATATTATATCTTACCATGAAACATAGAAATGAGATGCGATATCGCGTTTTAAGAATCATAAGAAATCTATTGCTACGATACGTAGACATCTGCAAACGCTATTTCCATGCAAGGAAGTGTCGCATTTACATTCATTTGAATCGTAGACGAGGAATGCATAACACTTCGCAATGAATATTATATCTTATAATGAAACATAGATATGATATGTAATATCTCGTTATAAGAAGCATTTGAACTCTATTGCTACGATACCTAGACATCTGCAGACGCTATTTCCTAGCAAGGAAGTGTCGCATTTACATTCATTTGAAGTGTAGACGAGGAATACATGACACTTCGCAAATCATATTATATCTTACCATGAAACATAGAAATGAGATGCGATATCGCATTTTAAGAAGCATTAGAAATCTATTGCGACGATACGTAGACATCTGCAAACGCTATTTCCTAGCAAGGAAGTGTCGCATTTACATTCATTTGAAGTGTAGACGAGGAATACAAGACACTTCGCAAATCATATTATATCTTATCATGAAACATAGAAATTAGATGCGATATCGCGTTTTCAGAAGCATTAAAAATCTATTGCTACGATACTTAGACATCTGCAAACGCTATATCTTTGCAAGGAAGCGTTGCATTTACATTCATTTGAAGTGTAGACGAGGAATACATAACACTACCATGAAACATAGATATAACTACCATGAAACATAGAAATGAGATGCGACATCGCGTTTTAAGAAGCATTAGAAATCTATTGCTACGATACGTAGACAGCTGCAAACGCTATTTCCTTGCAAGGAAGTGTCGCATTTATATTCATTTGAAGTGTAGACGAGGAATACATAACACTTCGCAAATCATATTATATCTTACCATGAAACATAGAATTGAGATCGATATCGCGTTTTAAGAATCATAAGAACTCCATTGCTACGATACGTAGACATCTGCAAACGCTATTTCCATGCAAGGAAGTGTCGCATTTACATTCATTTGAAGTGTAGAGGAGGAATACATAACACTTCGCAATGAATATTATATCTTATCATGAAACATAGATATGAGATGCAATATCTCGTTTTAAGGAGCATTGGAACTCTATCGCTACGATACCTAGACATCTGCAGACGCTATTTCCTAGCAAGGAAGTGTCGCATTTACATTCATTTGAAGTGTAGACGAGGAGTACATAACACTTCGCAAATCATATTATATCTTACCATGAAACATAGAAATGAGATGCGATATCGCGTTTTAAGAAGCATTAGAACTCTATCGCTACGATACCTAGACATCTGCAAACGCTATTTCCTTTCAACGAAGTGTCGTATTTACATTCATTTGAAGTGTAGACGAGGAGTACATGACACTACGCAAATCATATTATATCTTACCATGACACATAGAAATGAGATGCGATATCGCGTATTAAGAATCATAAGACCTCTATTGCTACGATACGTAGACATCTGCAAACGGTCTTTCCTTGCAAGGAAGTGTCGCATTCACAATCATTTGAAGTGTAGACGAGGAATACATAACACTTCGCAAACCATATTATATCTTACCATGAAACATAGAAATGAGATGCGATATCGCGTTTTAAGAATCATAAGAACTCTATTGCTACGATACGTAGACATCTGCAAACGCTATTTCCTAGCGAGGAAGTGTCGCATTTACATTCAGTTGAATCGTATACGACGAATGCATAACACTTCGCAATGAATATTATATCTCATCATGAAACATAGATATGAGATGCAATATCTCGTTTTAAGAAGCATTGTAACTCTATTGCTACGATACCTAGACGTCTGCAGACGCTATTTCCTAGCAAGGAAGTGTCGCATTTACATTCATTTGAAGTGTAGACGAGGAATACATGACACTTCGCAAATCATATTATATCTTACCATGAAACATAGAAATGAGATGCGATATCGCGTTTTAAGAAGCATTAGAAATCCATTGCTACGATACGTAGACATCTGCAAACGCTATTTCTTTGCAAGGAAGTGTCGCATTTACATTCATTTGACGTGTAGACGAGCAATACATAACACTTCGCAAATCATATTATATCTTACCATGAAACATAGAAATGAGATGCGATATCGCCTTTTAAGAAGCATTAGAAATCTGTTGCTACGATACGTAGAAATCTGCAAACGCTATTTCCTTGCAAGGAAGTATCGCATTTACATTCATTTGAAGTGTAGACGAGGAGTACATAACACTACGCAAATCATATTATATCTTACCATGAAACATAGAAATGAGATGCGATATCGCCTTTTAAGAATCATAAGAAATCTATTGCTACGATACGTAGACATCTGCAAACGCTCTTTCCTTGCAAGGAAGTGTCGCATTCACAATCATTTGAAGTGTAGACGAGATGTACATAACACTTCGCAAATCATATTATATCTTACCATGAAACATAGAAATGAGATGCGGTGTCGCGTTTTAAGAAGCATTAGAACCCTGTCGCTACGACACCTAGACATCTGCAGACGCTATTTCCTAGCAAGGAAGTGTCGCATTTACATTCACTTGAAGTGTAGACGAGGAATACATAACACTTCGCAAATCATATTATATCTTACCATGAAACATAGAAATGAGATGCGATATCGCGTTTTAAGAAGCATTAGAAATCTATTGCTACGATACGTAGAACTCTGCAAATGCTATTTCCTTGCAAGGAAGTGTCGCATTTACATTCATTTGAATCGTAGACGAGGAATGCATAACATATCGCAATGAATATTATATCTTATCATGAAACATAGATATGAGATGCAATATCTCGTTTTAAGGAGCATTAGAACTCTATCGCTACGATACCTAGACATCTGCAGACGCTATTTCCTAGCAAGGAAGTGTCGCATTTACATTCGTCTGAAGTGTAGACGAGGAATACATAGCACTTCGCAAATCATATTATATCTTACCATGAAACATAGAAATGAGATGCGATATCGCGTTTTAAGAAGCA
Source organism: Xylocopa sonorina (assembly GCF_050948175.1). NCBI lineage: Eukaryota > Metazoa > Arthropoda > Insecta > Hymenoptera > Apidae > Xylocopa > Xylocopa sonorina. The sequence goes on from NW_027490198.1 coordinate 310,286, forward strand.
TTAGAACTCTATCGCTACGATACCTAGACATCTGCAGACGCTATTTCCTTTCAAGGAAGTGTCGCATTTACATTCATTTGAAGTGTAGACGAGGAGTACATAACACTACGCAAATCATATTATATCTTACCATGAAACATAGAAATGAGATGCGATATCGCGTTTTAAGAATCATAAGAACTCTATTGCTACGATACGTAAACATCTGCAAATGCTCTTTCCTTGCAAGGAAGTGTCGCATTCACAATCATTTGAAGTGTAGACGAGGAATACGTATCACTTCGCAAATCATATTATATCTTACCATGAAACATAGAAATCAGATGCGATATCGCGTTTTAAGAAGCATTAGAACACTATTTCTACGATAGGTAGACATTTGCAAACGCTATTTCCTTGCAAGGAAGTGTCGCATTTACATTCATTTGAATCGTATACGAGGAATGCATAACACTTCGCAATGAATATTATATCTTATCATGAAACATAGATATGAGATGCAATATCTCGCTTTAAGAAGCATTTGAACTCTATTGCTACGATACCTAGACATCTGCAAACGCTATTTCTTTGCAAGGAAGTGTCGCATTTACATTCATTTGAAGTGTAGACGAGGAATACATAACACTTGGCAAATCATATTATATCTTACCATGAAACAGAGAAATCAGATGCGATATCGCGTTTTAAGAAGCATTAGAACCCTATTGCTACGATAGGTAGACATCTGCAAACGCAATTTCCTTGCAAGGAAGTGTAGCATTTACATTCATTTGAATCGTAGACGAGGAATGCATAACACTTCGCAATGAATATTATATCTTATCATTAAACATAGATATGAGATGCAATATCTCGTTTTAAGAAGCATTTGAACTCTATTGCTACGATACCTAGACATCTGCAGACGCTATTTCCTAGCAAGGAAGTGTCGCATTTACATTCGTTTGAAGTGCAGACGAGGAATACATAACACTTCGCATATCATATTATATCTTACCATGAAACATAGAAATGGGATGCGATATCGAGTTTTAAGAAGCATTATAACACTATCGCTACGATACCTAGACATCTGCAGACGCTATTTCCTAGCAAGGAAGTGTCGCATTTACATTCATTTGAAGTGTAGACGAGAAATACGTAACACTTCGCAAATCATATTATATCATACCATGAACCATAGAAGTGAGATGCGATATCGCGTTTTAAGAATCATAAGAACTCTATTGCTACGATACGTAGACATCTGCAAACGCTATTTCTTTGCAAGGAAGCGTTGCATTTACATTCATTAGAAGTGTAGACGAGGAATACATAACACTTCGCAAATCATATTATATCTTACCATGAAACATAGAAATGAGATGCGATATCGCGTTTTAAGAAGCATTAGAACCCTATTGCTAAGATAGGAAGACATCTGCAAACGCTATTTCCTTGCAAGGAAGTGTCGCATTTACATTCATTTGAAGTGTAGACGAGGAATACATAACACTTCGCAAATCATATTATATCATACCATGAACCATAGAAATGAAATGCGATATCGCGTTTTAAGAATCATAAGAACTCTATTGCTACGATACGTAGACATCTGCAAACGCTATTTCTTTGCAAGGAAGCGTTGCATTTACATTCATTTGAAGTGTAGACGAGGAATACATAACACTTCGCAAATCATATTATATCTTACCATGAAACATAGAAATGAGATGCGATATCGCGTTTTAAGAAGCATTAGAACCCTATTGCTAAGATAGGAAGACATCTGCAAACGCTATTTCCTTGCAAGGAAGTGTCGCATTTACATTCATTTGAAGTGTAGACGAGGAATACATAACACTTCGCAAATCATATTATATCTTACCATGAAACATAGAAATGAGATGCGATATCGCGTTTTAAGAAGCATTAGAACCCTATAGCTGCGATAGGTAGACATCTGCAAACGCTATTTTCTTGCAAGGAAGTGTCGCATTTACATTCATTTGAATCGTATACGAGGAATGCATAACACTTCGCAATGAATATTATATCTTATCATGAAACATAGATATGAGATGCAATATCTCGCTTTAAGAAGCATTTGAACTCTATTGCTACGATACCTAGACATCTGCAGACGCTATTTCCTAGGAAGGAAGTGTCGCATTTACATTCATTTGAAGTGTAGACGAGGAATACATGACACTTCGCAAATCATATTATATCTTACCATGAAACATAGAATTGAGATTGATACCGCGTTTTAAGAATCATAAGAACTCCATTGCTACGATACGTAGACATCTGCAAACGCTATTTCCTTGCAAGGAAGTGTAGCATTTACATTCATTTGAATCGTAGACGAGGAATGCATAACACTTCGCAATGAATATTATATCTTATCATTAAACATAGATATGAGATGCAATATCTCGTTTTAAGAAGCATTTGAACTCTATTGCTACGATACCTAGACATCTGCAGACGCTATTTCCTAGCAAGGAAGTGTCGCATTTACATTCGTTTGAAGTGCAGACGAGGAATACATAACACTTCGCAAATCATATTATATCTTACCATGAAACATAGAAATGGGATGCGATATCGCGTTTTAAGAAGCATTATAACACTATCGCTACGATACCTAGACATCTGCAGACGCTATTTCCTAGCAAGGAAGTGTCGCATTTACATTCATTTGAAGTGTAGACGAGAAATACGTAACACTTCGCAAATCATATTATATCATACCATGAACCATAGAAGTGAGATGCGATATCGCGTTTTAAGAATCATAAGAACTCTATTGCTACGATACGTAGACATCTGCAAACGCTATTTCTTTGCAAGGAAGCGTTGCATTTACATTCATTTGAAGTGTAGACGAGGAATACATAACACTTCGCAAATCATATTATATCTTACCATGAAACATAGAAATGAGATGCGATATCGCGTTTTAAGAAGCATTAGAACCCTATTGCTAAGATAGGAAGACATCTGCAAACGCTATTTCCTTGCATGGAAGTGTCGCATTTACATTCATTTGAAGTGTAGACGAGGAATACATAACACTTCGCAAATCATATTATATCATACCATGAACCATAGAAATGAGATGCGATATCGCGTTTTAGGAATCATAAGAACTCTATTGCTACGATACGTAGACATCTGCAAACGCTATTTCTTTGCAAGGAAGCGTTGCATTTACATTCATTTGAAGTGTAGACGAGGAATACATAACACTTCGCAAATCATATTATATCTTACCATGAAACATAGAAATGAGATGCGATATCGCGTTTTAAGAAGCATTAGAACCCTATTGCTAAGATAGGAAGACATGTGCAAACGCTATTTCCTTGCAAGGAAGTGTCGCATTTACATTCATTTGAAGTGTAGACGAGGAATACATAACACTACGCAAATCATATTATATCTTACCATGAACCATAGAAATGAGATGCGATATCGCGTTTTAGGAATCATAAGAACTCTATTGCTACGATACGTAGACATCTGCAAACGCTATTTCTTTGCAAGGAAGCGTTGCATTTACATTCATTTGAAGTGTAGACGAGGAATACATAACACTTCGCAAATCATATTATATCTTACCATGAAACATAGAAATGAGATGCGATATCGCGTTTTAAGAAGCATTAGAACCCTATTGCTAAGATAGGAAGACATGTGCAAACGCTATTTCCTTGCAAGGAAGTGTCGCATTTACATTCATTTGAAGTGTAGACGAGGAATACATAACACTACGCAAATCATATTATATCTTACCATGAAACATAGAAATGAGATGCGATATCGCGTTTTAAGAAGCATTAGAACCCTATTGCTGCGATAGGTAGACATCTGCAAACGCTATTTTCTTGCAAGGAAGTGTCGCATTTACATTCATTTGAATCGTATACGAGGAATGCATAACACTTCGCAATGAATATTATATCTTATCATGAAACATAGATATGAGATGCAATATCTCGCTTTAAGAAGCATTTGAACTCTATTGCTACGATACCTAGACATCTGCAGACGCTATTTCCTAGGAAGGAAGAGTCGCATTTACATTCATTTGAAGTGTAGACGAGGAATACATGACACTTCGCAAATCATATTATATCTTACCATGAAACATAGAATTGAGATGCGATATCGCGTTTTAAGAAGCATTAGAACTCTATCGCTACGATACTTAGACATCTGCAAACGCTATTTCCTTGCAAGGAAGTGTCGCATTTACATTCATTTGAATCGTATACGAGGAATGCATAACACTTCGCAATGAATATTATACCTTATCGTGAAACATAGATATGAGATGCAATATCTCGCTTTAAGAAGCATTTGAACTCTATTGCTACGATACCTAGACATCTGCAGACGCTATTTCCTACCAAAGAAGTGTCGCATTTACATTCATTTGAAGTGTAGACGAGGAATACATGACACTTCGCAAATCATATTATATCTTACGATGAAACATAGAAATGAGATGCGGTGTCGTGTTTTACGAAGCATTAGAACCCTATCGCTACGATACCTAGACATCTGCAGACGCTATTTCCTAGCAAGGAAGTGTCGCATTTACATTCATTTGAAGTGTAGACGAGGAATACATAACACTTCGCAAATCATATTATATCTTACCATGAAACATAGAAATGAGATGCGATATCGCGTTTTAAGAAGCATTAGAAATCTATTGCTACGATACGTAGAAATCTGCAAACGCTATTTCCTTGCAAGGAAGTGTCGCATTTACATTCATTTGAAGTGTAGACGAGAAATACGTAACACTTCGCAAATCATATTATATCTTACCATGAAACATAGAAATGAGATGCGATATCGCGTTGTAAGAAGCATTAGAACTCTATTGCTACGATACGTAGACATCTGCAAACGCTATTTCTTTGCAAGGAAGCGTTGCATTTACATTCATTTGAAGTGTAGACGAGGAATACATAACACTTCGCAAATCATATTATATCTTACCATGAAACATAGAAATGAGATGCGATATCGCGTTTTAAGAAGCATTAGAACCCTATTGCTAAGATAGGAAGACATCTGCAAACGCTATTTCCTTGCAAGGAAGTGTCGCATTTACATTCATTTGAAGTATAGACGAGGAATACATAACACTTCGGAAATCATATTATATCATACCATGAACCATACAAATGAGATGCGATATCGCGTTTTAAGAATCATAAGAACTCTATTGCTACGATACGTAGACATCTGCAAACGCTATTTCTTTGCAAGGAAGCGTTGCATTTACATTCATTTGAAGTGTAGACGAGGAATACATAACACTTCGCAAATCGTATTATATCTTACCATGAAACATAGAAATGAGATGCGATATCGCGTTTTAAGAAGCATTAGAACCCTATTGCTAAGATAGGAAGACATATGCAAACGCTATTTCCTTGGAAGGAAGTGTCGCATTTACATTCATTTGAAGTGTAGACGAGGAATACATAACACTTCGCAAATCATATTATATCTTACCATGAAACATAGAAATGAGATGCGATATCGAGTTTTAAGAAGCATTAGAACCCTATTGCTGCGATAGGTAGACATCTGCAAACGCTATTTTCTTGCAAGGAAGTGTCGCATTTACATTCATTTGAATCGTATACGAGGAATGCATAACACTTCGCAATGAATATTATATCTTATCATGAAACATAGATATGAGATGCAATATCTCGCTTTAAGAAGCATTTGAACTCTATTGCTACGATACCTAGACATCAGCAGACGCTATTTCCTTGGAGGGAAGGGTCGCATATACATTCATTTGAAGTGTAGACGAGGAATAAATAACACTTCGCAAATCATATTATATCTTACCATGAAACATAGAAATGAGATGCGATATCGCGTTTTAAGAAGCATTAGAAATCTATTCCTACGATACGTAGAAATCTGCAAACGCTATTTCCTAGCGAGGAAGTGTCGCATTCACATTCATTTGAAGTGTAGACGAGAAATACGTAACACTTCGCAAATCATATTATATCATACCATGAACCATAGAAGTGAGATGCGATATCGCGTTTTAAGAATCATAAGAACTCTATTGCTACGATACGTAGACATCTGCAAACGCTATTTCTTTGCAAGGAAGCGTTGCATTTACATTCATTTGAAGTGTAGACGAGGAATACATAACACTTCGCAAATCATATTATATCTTACCATGAAACATAGAAATGAGATGCGATATCGCGTTTTAAGAAGCATTAGAACCCTATTGCTAAGATAGGAAGACATCTGCAAACGCTATTTCCTTGCAAGGAAGTGTCGCATTTACATTCATTTGAAGCGTAGACGAGGAACACATAACACTTCGCAAATCATATTATATCATACCATGAACCATAGAAATGAGATGCGATATCGCGTTTTAAGATTCATAAGAACTCTATTGCTACGATACGTAGACATCTGCAAACGCTATTTCTTTGCAAGGAAGCGTTGCATTTACATTCATTTGAAGTGTAGACGAGGAATACATAACACTTCGCAAATCATATTATATCTTACCATGAAACATAGAAATGAGATGCGATATCGCGTTTTAAGAAGCATTAGAACCCTATTGCTAAGATAGGAAGACATCTGCAAACGCTATTTCCTTGCAAGGAAGTGTCGCATTTACATTCATTTGAAGTGTAGACGAGGAATACATAACACTTCGCAAATCATATTATATCTTACCATGAAACATAGAAATGAGATGCGATATCGCGTTTTAAGAAGCATTAGAACCCTATTGCTGCGATAGGTAGACATCTGCAAACGCTATTTCCTTGCAATGAAGTGTCCATTTACATTCATTTGAAGTGTAGACGAGGAATACATAACACTACGCAAATCATATTATATCTTACCATGAACCATAGAAATGAGATGCGATATCGCGTTTTAGGAATCATAAGAACTCTATTGCTACGATACGTAGACATCTGCAAACGCTATTTCTTTGCAAGGAAGCGTTGCATTTACATTCATTTGAAGTGTAGACGAGGAATACATAACACTTCGCAAATCATATTATATCTTACCATGAAACATAGAAATGAGATGCGATATCGCGTTTTAAGAAGCATTAGAACCCTATTGCTAAGATAGGAAGACATGTGCAAACGCTATTTCCTTGCAAGGAAGTGTCGCATTTACATTCATTTGAAGTGTAGACGAGGAATACATAACACTACGCAAATCATATTATATCTTACCATGAAACATAGAAATGAGATGCGATATCGCGTTTTAAGAAGCATTAGAACCCTATTGCTGCGATAGGTAGACATCTGCAAACGCTATTTTCTTGCAAGGAAGTGTCGCATTTACATTCATTTGAATCGTATACGAGGAATGCATAACACTTCGCAATGAATATTATATCTTATCATGAAACATAGATATGAGATGCAATATCTCGCTTTAAGAAGCATTTGAACTCTATTGCTACGATACCTAGACATCTGCAGACGCTATTTCCTAGGAAGGAAGTGTCGCATTTACATTCATTTGAAGTGTAGACGAGGAATACATGACACTTCGCAAATCATATTATATCTTACCATGAAACATAGAATTGAGATGCGATATCGCGTTTTAAGAAGCATTAGAACTCTATCGCTACGATACTTAGACATCTGCAAACGCTATTTCCTTGCAAGGAAGTGTCGCATTTACATTCATTTGAATCGTATACGAGGAATGCATAACACTTCGCAATGAATATTATACCTTATCGTGAAACATAGATATGAGATGCAATATCTCGCTTTAAGAAGCATTTGAACTCTATTGCTACGATACCTAGACATCTGCAGACGCTATTTCCTACCAAAGAAGTGTCGCATTTACATTCATTTGAAGTGTAGACGAGGAATACATGACACTTCGCAAATCATATTATATCTTACGATGAAACATAGAAATGAGATGCGGTGTCGTGTTTTACGAAGCATTAGAACCCTATCGCTACGATACCTAGACATCTGCAGACGCTATTTCCTAGCAAGGAAGTGTCGCATTTACATTCATTTGAAGTGTAGACGAGGAATACATAACACTTCGCAAATCATATTATATCTTACCATGAAACATAGAAATGAGATGCGATATCGCGTTTTAAGAAGCATTAGAAATCTATTGCTACGATACGTAGAAATCTGCAAACGCTATTTCCTTGCAAGGAAGTGTCGCATTTACATTCATTTGAAGTGTAGACGAGAAATACGTAACACTTCGCAAATCATATTATATCTTACCATGAAACATAGAAATGAGATGCGATATCGCGTTGTAAGAAGCATTAGAACTCTATTGCTACGATACGTAGACATCTGCAAACGCTATTTCTTTGCAAGGAAGCGTTGCATTTACATTCATTTGAAGTGTAGACGAGGAATACATAACACTTCGCAAATCATATTATATCTTACCATGAAACATAGAAATGAGATGCGATATCGCGTTTTAAGAAGCATTAGAACCCTATTGCTAAGATAGGAAGACATCTGCAAACGCTATTTCCTTGCAAGGAAGTGTCGCATTTACATTCATTTGAAGTATAGACGAGGAATACATAACACTTCGGAAATCATATTATATCATACCATGAACCATACAAATGAGATGCGATATCGCGTTTTAAGAATCATAAGAACTCTATTGCTACGATACGTAGACATCTGCAAACGCTATTTCTTTGCAAGGAAGCGTTGCATTTACATTCATTTGAAGTGTAGACGAGGAATACATAACACTTCGCAAATCGTATTATATCTTACCATGAAACGTAGAAATGAGATGCGATATCGCGTTTTAAGAAGCATTAGAACCCTATTGCTAAGATAGGAAGACATATGCAAACGCTATTTCCTTGCAAGGAAGTGTCGCATTTACATTCATTTGAAGTGTAGACGAGGAATACATAACACTTCGCAAATCATATTATATCTTACCATGAAACATAGAAATGAGATGCGATATCGAGTTTTAAGAAGCATTAGAACCCTATTGCTGCGATAGGTAGACATCTGCAAACGCTATTTTCTTGCAAGGAAGTGTCGCATTTACATTCATTTGAATCGTATACGAGGAATGCATAACACTTCGCAATGAATATTATATCTTATCATGAAACATAGATATGAGATGCAATATCTCGCTTTAAGAAGCATTTGAACTCTATTGCTACGATACCTAGACATCAGCAGACGCTATTTCCTTGGAGGGAAGGGTCGCATATACATTCATTTGAAGTGTAGACGAGGAATAAATAACACTTCGCAAATCATATTATATCTTACCATGAAACATAGAAATGAGATGCGATATCGCGTTTTAAGAAGCATTAGAAATCTATTCCTACGATACGTAGAAATCTGCAAACGCTATTTCCTAGCGAGGAAGTGTCGCATTCACATTCATTTGAAGTGTAGACGAGAAATACGTAACACTTCGCAAATCATATTATATCATACCATGAACCATAGAAGTGAGATGCGATATCGCGTTTTAAGAATCATAAGAACTCTATTGCTACGATACGTAGACATCTGCAAACGCTATTTCTTTGCAAGGAAGCGTTGCATTTACATTCATTTGAAGTGTAGACGAGGAATACATAACACTTCGCAAATCATATTATATCTTACCATGAAACATAGAAATGAGATGCGATATCGCGTTTTAAGAACCATTAGAACCCTATTGCTAAGATAGGAAGACATCTGCAAACGCTATTTCCTTGCAAGGAAGTGTCGCATTTACATTCATTTGAAGTGTAGACGAGGAACACATAACACTTCGCAAATCATATTATATCATACCATGAACCATAGAAATGAGATGCGATATCGCGTTTTAAGAATCATAAGAACTCTATTGCTACGATACGTAGACATCTGCAAACGCTATTTCTTTGCAAGGAAGCGTTGCATTTACATTCATTTGAAGTGTAGACGAGGAATACATAACACTTCGCAAATCATATTATATCTTACCATGAAACATAGAAATGAGATGCGATATCGCGTTTTAAGAAGCATTAGAACCCTATTGCTGCGATAGGTAGACATCTGCAAACGCTATTTCCTTGCAATGAAGTGTCCATTTACATTCATTTGAAGTGTAGACGAGGAATACATGACACTTCGCAAATCATATTATATCTTACCATGAAACATAGAAATGAGATGCGATATCGCGTTTTAAGAAGCATTAGAAATCTATTGCTACGATACGTAGACATCTGCAAACGCTATTTCCTTGCAAGGAAGTGTCGCATTTACATTCATTTGAAGTGTAGACGAGGAATACATAACACTTCGCAAATCATATTATATCTTACCATGAAACATAGAATTGAGATTGATACCGCGTTTTAAGAATCATAAGAACTCCATTGCTACGATACGTAGACATCTGCAAACGCTATTTCCTTGCAAGGAAGTGTAGCATTTACATTCATTTGAATCGTAGACGAGGAATACATAACACTTCGCAAATCATATTATATCTTACCATGAAACATAGAAATGAGATGCGATATCGCGTTTTAAGAAGCATTAGAACCCTATTGCTAAGATAGGAAGACATGTGCAAACGCTATTTCCTTGCAAGGAAGTGTCGCATTTACATTCATTTGAAGTGTAGACGAGGAATACATAACACTACGCAAATCATATTATATCTTACCATGAACCATAGAAATGAGATGCGATATCGCGTTTTAGGAATCATAAGAACACTATTGCTACGATACGTAGACATCTGCAAACGCTATTTCTTTGCAAGGAAGCGTTGCATTTACATTCATTTGAAGTGTAGACGAGGAATACATAACACTTCGCAAATCATATTATATCTTACCATGAAACATAGAAATGAGATGCGATATCGCGTTTTAAGAAGCATTAGAACCCTATTGCTAAGATAGGAAGACATGTGCAAACGCTATTTCCTTGCAAGGAAGTGTCGCATTTACATTCATTTGAAGTGTAGACGAGGAATACATAACACTACGCAAATCATATTATATCTTACCATGAAACATAGAAATGAGATGCGATATCGCGTTTTAAGAAGCATTAGAACCCTATTGCTGCGATAGGTAGACATCTGCAAACGCTATTTTCTTGCAAGGAAGTGTCGCATTTACATTCATTTGAATCGTATACGAGGAATGCATAACACTTCGCAATGAATATTATATCTTATCATGAAACATAGATATGAGATGCAATATCTCGCTTTAAGAAGCATTTGAACTCTATTGCTACGATACCTAGACATCTGCAGACGCTATTTCCTAGGAAGGAAGTGTCGCATTTACATTCATTTGAAGTGTAGACGAGGAATACATGACACTTCGCAAATCATATTATATCTTACCATGAAACATAGAATTGAGATGCGATATCGCGTTTTAAGAAGCATTAGAACTCTATCGCTACGATACTTAGACATCTGCAAACGCTATTTCCTTGCAAGGAAGTGTCGCATTTACATTCATTTGAATCGTATACGAGGAATGCATAACACTTCGCAATGAATATTATACCTTATCGTGAAACATAGATATGAGATGCAATATCTCGCTTTAAGAAGCATTTGAACTCTATTGCTACGATACCTAGACATCTGCAGACGCTATTTCCTACCAAAGAAGTGTCGCATTTACATTCATTTGAAGTGTAGACGAGGAATACATGACACTTCGCAAATCATATTATATCTTACGATGAAACATAGAAATGAGATGCGGTGTCGTGTTTTACGAAGCATTAGAACCCTATCGCTACGATACCTAGACATCTGCAGACGCTATTTCCTAGCAAGGAAGTGTCGCATTTACATTCATTTGAAGTGTAGACGAGGAATACATAACACTTCGCAAATCATATTATATCTTACCATGAAACATAGAAATGAGATGCGATATCGCGTTTTAAGAAGCATTAGAAATCTATTGCTACGATACGTAGAAATCTGCAAACGCTATTTCCTTGCAAGGAAGTGTCGCATTTACATTCATTTGAAGTGTAGACGAGAAATACGTAACACTTCGCAAATCATATTATATCTTACCATGAAACATAGAAATGAGATGCGATATCGCGTTGTAAGAAGCATTAGAACTCTATTGCTACGATACGTAGACATCTGCAAACGCTATTTCTTTGCAAGGAAGCGTTGCATTTACATTCATTTGAAGTGTAGACGAGGAATACATAACACTTCGCAAATCATATTATATCTTACCATGAAACATAGAAATGAGATGCGATATCGCGTTTTAAGAAGCATTAGAACCCTATTGCTAAGATAGGAAGACATCTGCAAACGCTATTTCCTTGCAAGGAAGTGTCGCATTTACATTCATTTGAAGTATAGACGAGGAATACATAACACTTCGGAAATCATATTATATCATACCATGAACCATACAAATGAGATGCGATATCGCGTTTTAAGAAGCATTAGAAATCTATTGCTACGATACGTAGAAATCTGCAAACGCTATTTCCTTGCAAGGAAGTGTCGCATTTACATTCATTTGAAGTGTAGACGAGAAATACGTAACACTTCGCAAATCATATTATATCTTACCATGAAACATAGAAATGAGATGCGATATCGCGTTGTAAGAAGCATTAGAACTCTATTGCTACGATACGTAGACATCTGCAAACGCTATTTCTTTGCAAGGAAGCGTTGCATTTACATTCATTTGAAGTGTAGACGAGGAATACATAACACTTCGCAAATCATATTATATCTTACCATGAAACATAGAAATGAGATGCGATATCGCGTTTTAAGAAGCATTAGAACCCTATTGCTAAGATAGGAAGACATCTGCAAACGCTATTTCCTTGCAAGGAAGTGTCGCATTTACATTCATTTGAAGTATAGACGAGGAATACATAACACTTCGGAAATCATATTATATCATACCATGAACCATACAAATGAGATGCGATATCGCGTTTTAAGAATCATAAGAACTCTATTGCTACGATACGTAGACATCTGCAAACGCTATTTCTTTGCAAGGAAGCGTTGCATTTACATTCATTTGAAGTGTAGACGAGGAACACATAACACTTCGCAAATCGTATTATATCTTACCATGAAACATAGAAATGAGATGCGATATCGCGTTTTAAGAAGCATTAGAACCCTATTGCTAAGATAGGAAGACATATGCAAACGCTATTTCCTTGCAAGGAAGTGTCGCATTTACATTCATTTGAAGTGTAGACGAGGAATACATAACACTTCGCAAATCATATTATATCTTACCATGAAACATAGAAATGAGATGCGATATCGAGTTTTAAGAAGCATTAGAACCCTATTGCTGCGATAGGTAGACATCTGCAAACGCTATTTTCTTGCAAGGAAGTGTCGCATTTACATTCATTTGAATCGTATACGAGGAATGCATAACACTTCGCAATGAATATTATATCTTATCATGAAACATAGATATGAGATGCAATATCTCGCTTTAAGAAGCATTTGAACTCTATTGCTACGATACCTAGACATCAGCAGACGCTATTTCCTTGGAGGGAAGGGTCGCATATACATTCATTTGAAGTGTAGACGAGGAATAAATAACACTTCGCAATGAATATTATATCTTATCATGAAACATAGATATGAGATGCAATATCTCGCTTTAAGAAGCATTTGAACTCTATTGCTACGATACCTAGACATCTGCAGACGCTATTTCCTAGGAAGGAAGTGTCGCATTTACATTCATTTGAAGTGTAGACGAGGAATACATGACACTTCGCAAATCATATTATATCTTACCATGAAACATAGAATTGAGATGCGATATCGCGTTCTAAGAAGCATTAGAACTCTATCGCTACGATACTTAGACATCTGCAAACGCTATTTCCTTGCAAGGAAGTGTCGCATTTACATTCATTTGAATCGTATACGAGGAATGCATAACACTTCGCAATGAATATTATATCTTATCATGAAACATAGATATGAGATGCAATGTCTCGCTTTAAGAAGCATTTGAACTCTATTGCTACGATACCTAGACATCTGCAAACGCTATTTCTTTGCAAGGAAGTGTCGCATTTACATTCATTTGAAGTGTAGACGAGGAATACATAACACTTGGCAAATCATATTATATCTTACCATGAAACAGAGAAATCAGATGCGATATCGCGTTTTAAGAAGCATTAGAACCCTATTGCTACGATAGGTAGACATCTGCAAACGCAATTTCCTTGCAAGGAAGTGTCGCATTTACATTCATTTGAAGTGTAGACGAGGAATACATAACACTTCGCAAATCATATTATATCTTACCATGAAACATAGAAATGAGATGCGATATCGCGTTTTAAGAAGCATTAGAACCCTATTGCTGCGATAGGTAGACATCTGCAAACGCTATTTCCTTGCAATGAAGTGTCCATTTACATTCATTTGAAGTGTAGACGAGGAATACATGACACTTCGCAAATCATATTATATCTTACCATGAAACATAGAAATGAGATGCGATATCGCGTTTTAAGAAGCATTAGAAATCTATTGCTACGATACGTAGACATCTGCAAACGCTATTTCCTTGCAAGGAAGTGTCGCATTTACATTCATTTGAAGTGTAGACGAGGAATACATAACACTTCGCAAATCATATTATATCTTATCATTAAACATAGATATGAGATGCAATATCTCGTTTTAAGAAGCATTTGAACTCTATTGCTACGATACCTAGACATCTGCAGACGCTATTTCCTAGCAAGGAAGTGTCGCATTTACATTCGTTTGAAGTGCAGACGAGGAATACATAACACTTCGCAAATCATATTATATCTTACCATGAAACATAGAAATGGGATGCGATATCGCGTTTTAAGAAGCATTATAACACTATCGCTACGATACCTAGACATCTGCAGACGCTATTTCCTAGCAAGGAAGTGTCGCATTTACATTCATTTGAAGTGTAGACGAGAAATACGTAACACTTCGCAAATCATATTATATCATACCATGAACCATAGAAGTGAGATGCGATATCGCGTTTTAAGAAGCATTAGAACCCTATTGCTAAGATAGGAAGACATCTGCAAACGCTATTTCCTTGCAAGGAAGTGTCGCATTTACATTCATTTGAAGTGTAGACGAGGAATACATAACACTTCGCAAATCATATTATATCTTACCATGAAACATAGAAATGAGATGCGATATCGAGTTTTAAGATGCATTAGAACCCTATTGCTGCGATAGGTAGACATCTGCAAACGCTATTTTCTTGCAAGGAAGTGTCGCATTTACATTCATTTGAATCGTATACGAGGAATGCATAACACTTCGCAATGAATATTATATCTTATCATGAAACATAGATATGAGATGCAATATCTCGCTTTAAGAAGCATTTGAACTCTATTGCTACGATACCTAGACATCAGCAGACGCTATTTCCTTGGAGGGAAGGGTCGCATATACATTCATTTGAAGTGTAGACGAGGAATAAATAACACTTCGCAAATCATATTATATCTTACCATGAAACATAGAAATGAGATGCGATATCGCGTTTTAAGAAGCATTAGAAATCTATTCCTACGATACGTAGAAATCTGCAAACGCTATTTCCTAGCGAGGAAGTGTCGCATTCACATTCATTTGAAGTGTAGACGAGAAATACGTAACACTTCGCAAATCATATTATATCATACCATGAACCATAGAAGTGAGATGCGATATCGCGTTTTAAGAATCATAAGAACTCTATTGCTACGATACGTAGACATCTGCAAACGCTATTTCTTTGCAAGGAAGCGTTGCATTTACATTCATTTGAAGTGTAGACGAGGAATACATAACACTTCGCAAATCATATTATATCTTACCATGAAACATAGAAATGAGATGCGATATCGCGTTTTAAGAAGCATTAGAACCCTATTGCTAAGATAGGAAGACATCTGCAAACGCTATTCCCTTGCAAGGAAGTGTCGCATTTACATTCATTTGAAGTGTAGACGAGGAACACATAACACTTCGCAAATCATACTATATCATACCATGAACCATAGAAATGAGATGCGATATCGCGTTTTAAGAATCATAAGAACTCTATTGCTACGATACGTAGACATCTGCAAACGCTATTTCTTTGCAAGGAAGCGTTGCATTTACATTCATTTGAAGTGTAGACGAGGAATACATAACACTTCGCAAATCATATTATATCTTACCATGAAACATAGAAATGAGATGCGATATCGCGTTTTAAGAAGCATTAGAACCCTATTGCTAAGATAGGAAGACATCTGCAAACGCTATTTCCTTGCAAGGAAGTGTCGCATTTACATTCATTTGAAGTGTAGACGAGGAATACATAACACTTCGCAAATCATATTATATCTTACCATGAAACATAGAAATGAGATGCGATATCGCGTTTTAAGAAGCATTAGAACCCTATAGCTGCGATAGGTAGACATCTGCAAACGCTATTTTCTTGCAAGGAAGTGTCGCATTTACATTCATTTGAATCGTATACGAGGAATGCATAACACTTCGCAATGAATATTATATCTTATCATGAAACATAGATATGAGATGCAATATCTCGCTTTAAGAAGCATTTGAACTCTATTGCTACGATACCTAGACATCTGCAGACGCTATTTCCTAGCAAGGAAGTGTCGCATTTACATTCATTTGAAGTGTAGACGAGGAATACATGACACTTCGCAAATCATATTATATCTTACCATGAAACATAGAATTGAGATGCGATATCGCGTTTTAAGAAGCATTAGAACTCTATCGCTACGATACTTAGACATCTGCAAACGCTATTTCCTTGCAAGGAAGTGTCGCATTTACATTCATTTGAAGTGTAGACGAGAAATACGTAACACTTCGCAAATCATATTATATCATACCATGAACCATAGAAGTGAGATGCGATATCGCGTTTTAAGAATCATAAGAACTCTATTGCTACGATACGTAGACATCTGCAAACGCTATTTCTTTGCAAGGAAGCGTTGCATTTACATTCATTTGAAGTGTAGACGAGGAATACATAACACTTCGCAAATCATATTATATCTTACCATGAAACATAGAAATGAGATGCGATATCGCGTTTTAAGAAGCATTAGAACCCTATTGCTAAGATAGGAAGACATCTGCAAACGCTATTTCCTTGCATGGAAGTGTCGCATTTACATTCATTTGAAGTGTAGACGAGGAATACATAACACTTCGCAAATCATATTATATCATACCATGAACCATAGAAATGAGATGCGATATCGCGTTTTAGGAATCATAAGAACTCTATTGCTACGATACGTAGACATCTTGCAAACGCTATTTCTTTGCAAGGAAGTGTCGCATTTACATTCATTTGACGTGTAGACGAGGAATACATAACACTTCGCAAATCATATTATATCTTACCATGAAACATAGAAATGAGATGCGATATCGCCTTTTAAGAAGCATTAGAAATCTGTTGCTACGATACGTAGAAATCTGCAAACGCTATTTCCTTGCAAGGAAGTATCGCATTTACATTCATTTGAAGTGTAGACGAGGAGTACATAACACTACGCAAATCATATTATATCTTACCATGAAACATAGAAATGAGATGCGATATCGCGTTTTAAGAATCATAAGAAATCTATTGCTACGATACGTAGACATCTGCAAACGCTCTTTCCTTGCAAGGAAGTGTCGCATTCACAATCATTTGAAGTGTAGACGAGGAATACATAACACTTCGCAAATCATATTATATCTTACCATGAAACATAGAATTGAGATGCGATATCGCGTTTTAAGAAGCATTAGAACTCTATCGCTACGATACTTAGACATCTGCAAACGCTATTTCCTTGCAAGGAAGTGTCGCATTTACATTCATTTGAATCGTATACGAGGAATGCATAACACTTCGCAATGAATATTATATCTTATCATGAAACATAGATATGAGATGCAATGTCTCGCTTTAAGAAGCATTTGAACTCTATTGCTACGATACCTAGACATCTGCAAACGCTATTTCTTTGCAAGGAAGTGTCGCATTTACATTCATTTGAAGTGTAGACGAGGAATACATATCACTTGGCAAATCATATTATATCTTACCATGAAACAGAGAAATCAGATGCGATATCGAGTTTTAAGAAGCATTAGAACCCTACTGCTACGATAGGTAGACATCTGCAAACGCAATTTCCTTGCAAGGAAGTGTCGCATTTACATTCATTTGAAGTGTAGACGAGGAATACATAACACTTCGCAAATCATATTATATCTTACCATGAAACATAGAAATGAGATGCGATATCGCGTTTTAAGAAGCATTAGAACCCTATTGCTGCGATAGGTAGACATCTGCAAACGCTATTTCCTTGCAATGAAGTGTCCATTTACATTCATTTGAAGTGTAGACGAGGAATACATGACACTTCGCAAATCATATTATATCTTACCATGAAACATAGAAATGAGATGCGATATCGCGTTTTAAGAAGCATTAGAAATCTATTGCTACGATACGTAGACATCTGCAAACGCTATTTCCTTGCAAGGAAGTGTCGCATTTACATTCATTTGAAGTGTAGACGAGGAATACATAACACTTCGCAAATCATATTATATCTTACCATGAAACATAGAATTGAGATTGATACCGCGTTTTAAGAATCATAAGAAATCTATTGCTACGATATGTAGACATCTGCAAACGCTATTTCCTAGCGAGGAAGTGTCGCATTCACATTCATTTGAAGTGTAGACGAGGAATACATAACACTTCGCAAATCATATTATATCTTGCCATGAAACATAGAAACGAGATGCGATATCGCGTTTTAAGAATCATAAGAACTCTATTGCTATGATACGTAGACATCTGCAAACGCTATTTCCTTGCAAGGAAGTGTCGCATTTACATTCATTTGAATCGTATACGAGGAATGCATAACACTTCGCAATGAATATTATATCTTATCATGAAACATAGATATGAGATGCAATATCTCGTTTTAAGAAGCATTTGAACTCTATTGCTACGATACCTAGACATCTGCAGACGCTATTTCCTAGCAAGGAAGTGTCGCATTTACATTCAATTGAAGTGCAGACGAGGAATACATAGCACTTCGCAAATCATATTATATCTTACCATGAAACATATAAATGAGATGCGATATCGCGTTTTAAAAAGCATTAGAACTCTATTGCTACGATACCTAGACATCTGCAGACGCTATTTCCTAGTGAGGAAGTGTCTCATTCACATTCATTTGAAGTGTAGACGAGAAATACATAACACTTCGCAAATCATATTATATCTTACCATGAAACATAGAAATGAGATGCGATATCGCGTTTTAAGAATCATAAGAACCCTATTGCTACGATACGTAGACATCTGCAAACGCTATTTCCTTGCAAGGAAGTGTCGCAGTTACATTCATTTGAAGTGTAGACGGGGAATACATGACACTTCGCAAATCATAATATATCTTACCATGAAACATAGAAATTAGATGCGATATCGCGTTTTAAGAAGCATTAGAAACCTATTGCTACGATACTTAGACATCTGCAAACGCTATTTCTTTGCAAGGAAGCGTTGCATTTACATTCATTTGAAGTGTAGGCGAGGAATACATGACACGTCGCAAATCATATTATATCTTACCATGAAACATAGAAATGAGATGCGATATCGCGTTTTAAGAAGCATTAGAAATCTATTGCTACGATACGTAGAAATCTGCTAACGCTATTTCCTTGCAAGGAAGTGTCGCATTTACATTCATCTGAAGTGTAGACGAGAAATACATAACACTTCGCAAATCATATTATATCTTACCATGAAACATAGAAATGAGATGCGATATCGCGTTTTAAGAAGCATTAGAAATCTATTGCTACGATACGTAGACATCTGCAAACGCTCTTTCCTTGCAAGGAAGTGTCGCATTTACATTCATTTGAAGTGTAGACGAGGAATACATAACACTTCGCAAATCACATTATATCTTACCATGAAACATAGAAATGTGATGCGATATCGCGTTTTAAGAAGCATTGGAACGCTATTGCTATGAGACCTAGACATCTGCAGACGCTATTTCCTAGCAAGGAAGTGTCGCATTTACATTCATCTGAAGTGTAGACGAGAAATACATAACACTTCGCAAATCATATTATATCTTACCATGAAACATAGAAATGAGATGCGATATCGCGTTTTAAGAAGCATTAGAAATCTATTGCTACGATACGTAGACATCCGCAAACGCTCTTTCCTTGCAAGGAAGTGTCGCATTTACATTCATTTGAAGTGTAGACGAGGAATACATAACACTTCGCAAATCACATTATATCTTACCATGAAACATAGAAATGTGATGCGATATCGCGTTTTAAGAAGCATTGGAACGCTATTGCTATGAGACCTAGACATCTGCAGACGCTATTTCCTAGCAAGGAAGTGTCGCATTTACATTCATTTGAAGTGTAGACGAGGAGTACATAACACTTCGCAATGAATATTATATCTTATCATGAAACATAGATATGAGATGCAATATCTCGCTTTAAGAAGCATTTGAACTCTATTGCTACGATACCTAGACATCAGCAGACGCTATTTCCTTGGAGGGAAGTGTCGCATTTACATTCATTTGAAGTGTAGACGAGGAATACATGACACTTCGCAAATCATATTATATCTTACCATGAAACATAGAATTGAGATGCGATATCGCGTTTTAAGAGGCATTAGAACTCTATCGCTACGACAGGTAGACATCTGCAAACGCTATTTCCTTGCAAGGAAGTGTCGCATTTACATTCATTTGAAGTGTAGACGAGGAATAAATAACACTTCGCAAATCATATTATATCTTACCATGAAACATAGAAATGGGATGCGATATCGCGTTTTAAGAAGCATTAGAAATCTATTGCTACGATATGTAGAAATCTGCAAACGCTATTTCCTTGCAAGGAAGTGTCGCATTTACATTCATTTGAAGTGTAGACGAGAAATACAGAACACTTCGCAAATCATATTATACCTTACCATGAAACATAGAAATGATATGCGATATCGCGTTTTAAGAAGCATTGGAACTCTATCGCTACGATACTTAGACATTTGCAGACGCTATTTCCTAGCAAGGAAGTGTCGCATTTACATTCATCTGAAGTGTAGACGAGAAATACATAACACTTCGCAAATCATATTATATCTTACCATGAAACATAGAAATGAGATGCGATATCGCGTTTTAAGAAGCATTAGAAATCTATTGCTACGATACGTAGACATCCGCAAACGCTCTTTCCTTGCAAGGAAGTGTCGCATTTACATTCATTTGAAGTGTAGACGAGGAATACATAACACTTCGCAAATCACATTATATCTTACCATGAAACATAGAAATGGGATGCGATATCGCGTTTTAAGAAGCATTAGAAATCTATTGCTACGATATGTAGAAATCTGCAAACGCTATTTCCTTGCAAGGAAGTGTCGCATTTACATTCATTTGAAGTGTAGACGAGAAACACAGAACACTTCGCAAATCATATTATACCTTACCATGAAACATAGAAATGATATGCGATATCGCGTTTTAAGAAGCATTGGAACTCTATCGCTACGATACTTAGACATTTGCAGACGCTATTTCCTAGCGAGGAAGTGTCGCATTTACATTCATTTGAAGAGTAGACGAGGAATATATAACACTTCGCAAATCATATTATATCTTACCATGAAACATAGAAATGGGATGCGATATCGCGTTTCAAGAAGCATTAGAACTCTATTGCTACGACAGGTAGACATCTGCAAACGCTATTTCCTTGCAAGGAAGGGTCGCATATACATTCATTTGAAGTGTAGACGAGGAATAAATAACACTTCGCAAATCATATTATATCTTACCATGAAACATAGAAATGAGATGCGATATCGCGTTTTAAGAAGCATTAGAAATCTATTCCTACGATACGTAGAAATCTGCAAACGCTATTTCCTAGCGAGGAAGTGTCGCATTCACATTCATTTGAAGTGTAGACGAGGAATACATAACACTTCGCAAATCATATTATATCTTACCATGAAACATAGAAATGAGATGCGATATCGCGTTTTAAGAATCATAAGAAATCTATTGCTACGATATGTAGACATCTGCAAACGCTATTTCCTAGCGAGGAAGTGTCGCATTCACATTCATTTGAAGTGTAGACGAGGAATACATAACACTTCGCAAATCATATTATATCTTACCATGAAACATAGAAACGAGATGCGATATCGCGTTTTAAGAATCATAAGAACTCTATTGCTATGATACGTAGACATCTGCAAACGCTATTTCCTTGCAAGGAAGTGTCGCATTTACATTCATTTGAATCGTATACGAGGAATGCATAACACTTCGCAATGAATATTATATCTTATCATGAAACATAGATATGAGATGCAATATCTCGCTTTAAGAAGCATTTGAACTCTATTGCTACGATACCTAGACATCTGCAGACGCTATTTCCTAGCAAGGAAGTGTCGCATTTACATTCAATTGAAGTGCAGACGAGGAATACATAGCACTTCGCAAATCATATTATATCTTACCATGAAACATATAAATGAGATGCGATATCGCGTTTTAAAAAGCATTAGAACTCTATTGCTACGATACCTAGACATCTGCAGACGCTATTTCCTAGTGAGGAAGTGTCTCATTCACATTCATTTGAAGTGTAGACGAGAAATACATAACACTTCGCAAATCATATTATATCTTACCATGAAACATAGAAATGAAATGCGATATCGCGTTTTAAGAAGCATTAGAAATCTATTGCTACGATACGTAGAAATCTGCTAACGCTATTTCCTTGCAAGGAAATGTCGCATTTACATTCATTTGAAGTGTAGACGAGGAATACATGACACTTCGCAAATCATAATATATCTTACCATGAAACATAGAAATTAGATGCGATATCGCGTTTTAAGAAGCATTAGAAACCTATTGCTACGATACTTAGACATCTGCAAACGCTATTTCTTTGCAAGGAAGCGTTGCATTTACAATCATTTGAAGTGTAGACGAGGAATACATGACACTTCGCAAATCATATTATATCTTACCATGAAACATAGAAATGAAATGCGATATCGCGTTTTAAGAAGCATTAGAAATCTATTGCTACGATACGTAGAAATCTGCTAACGCTATTTCCTTGCAAGGAAATGTCGCATTTACATTCATTTGAAGTGTAGACGAGGAATACATGACACTTCGCAAATCATATTATATCTTACCATGAAACATAGAAATGAGATGCGATATCGCGTTTTAAGAAGCATTAGAAATGTATTGCTACGATTCCTAGACATCTGCAGACGTTATTTCCTAGCAAGGAAGTGTCGCATTTACATTCATTTGAAGTGTAGGCGAGGAATACATGACACTTCGCAAATCATATTATATCTTACCATGAAACATAGAAATGAGATGCGATATCGCGTTTTAAGAAGCATTAGAAATCTATTGCTACGATACGTAGAAATCTGCTAACGCTATTTCCTTGCAAGGAAGTGTCGCATTTACATTCATCTGAAGTGTAGACGAGAAATACATAACACTTCGCAAATCATATTATATCTTACCATGAAACATAGAAATGAGATGCGATATCGCGTTTTAAGAAGCATTAGAAATCTATTGCTACGATACGTAGACATCTGCAAACGCTATTTCCTAGTGAGGAAGTGTCTCATTCACATTCATTTGAAGTGTAGACGAGAAATACATAACACTTCGCAAATCATATTATATCTTACCATGAAACATAGAAATGAGATGCGATATCGCGTTTTAAGAAGCATTAGAAATCTATTGCTACGATACGTAGAAATCTGCAAACGCTATTTACTTGCAAGGAAGTGTCGCATTTACATTCATTTGAAGTGTAGACGAGGAATACATAACACTTCGCAAATCATATTATATCTTACCATGAAACATAGAAATGATATGCGATATCGCGTTTTAAGTATCATAAGAACCCTATTGCTACGATACGTAGACATCTGCAAACGCTCTTTCCTTGCAAGGAAGTGTCGCATTTACATTCATTTGAAGTGTAGACGAGGAATACATAACACTTCGCAAATTACATTATATCTTACCATGAAACATAGAAATGTGATGCGATATCGCGTTTTAAGAAGCATTGGAACGCTATTGCTATGAGACCTAGACATCTGCAGACGCTATTTCCTTGCAAGGAAGTGTCGCATTTACATTCATTTGAAGTGTAGACGAGGAATAAATAACACTTCGCAAATCATATTATATCTTACCATGAAACATAGAAATGAGATGCGATATCGCGTTTTAAGAAGCATTAGAAATCTATTGCTACGATACGTAGAAATCTGCAGACGCTATTTCCTAGCAGGGAAGTGTCGCATTTACATTCATTTGAAGTATAGACGAGGAATACGTAACACTTCGCAAATCACATTATATCTTACCATGAAACATAGAAATGGGATGCGATATCGCGTTTTAAGTATCATAAGAACCCTATTGCTACGATACGTAGACATCTGCAAACGCTCTTTCCTTGCAAGGAAGTGTCGCATTTACATTCATTTGAAGTGTAGACGAGGAATACATAACACTTCGCAAATCACATTATATCTTACCATGAAACATAGAAATGTGATGCGATATCGCGTTTTAAGAAGCATTGGAACGCTATTGCTATGAGACCTAGACATCTGCAGACGCTATTTCCTAGCAAGGAAGTGTCGCATTTACATTCATTTGAAGCATAGACGAGGAATACGTAACACTTCGCAAATCACATTATATCTTACCATGAAACATAGAAATGGGATGCGATATCGCGTTTTAAGAAGCATTAGAACTCTATTGCTACGATACCTAGACATCTGCAGACGCTATTTCCTAGCAAGGAAGTGTCGCATTTACATTCATTTGAAGTGTAGACGAGGAATACATAATACTTCGCAAATCATATTATATCTTACCATGAAACATAGAAATGAGATGCGATATCGCGTTTTAAGTATCATAAGAACCCTATTGCTACGATACGTAGACATCTGCAAACGCTCTTTCCTTGCAAGGAAGTGTCGCATTTACATTCATTTGAAGTGTAGACGAGGAATACATAACACTTCGCAAATCACATTATATCTTACCATGAAACATAGAAATGTGATGCGATATCGCGTTTTAAGAAGCATTGGAACGCTATTGCTATGAGACCTAGACATCTGCAGACGCTATTTCCTAGCAAGGAAGTGTCGCATTTACATTCATTTGAAGTGTAGACGAGAAGTACATAACACTTCGCAAATCACATTATATCTTACCATGAAACATAGAAATGAGGTGCGATATCGCGTTTTAAGAATCATAAGATCTCTATTGCTACGATACGTAGACATCTGCAAACGCTATTTCCTTGCAAGGAAGTGTCGCATTTACATTCATTTGAAGTGCAGACGAGGAATACATAACTCTTCGCAAATCATATTATATCTTACCATGAACCATAGAAATGAGATGCGATATCGCGTTTTAGGAATCATAAGAACTCTATTGCTACAATACGTAGACATCTGCAAACGCTATTTCCCAGTGAGGAAGTGTCTCATTCACATTCATTTGAAGTGTAGACGAGAAATACATAACACTTCGCAAATCATATTATATCTTACCATGAAACATAGAAATGAGATGCAATATCTCGCTTTAAGAAGCATTTGAACTCTATTGCTACGATACCTAGACATCTGCAGACGTTATTTCCTAGCAAGGAAGTGTGGCATTTACATTCATTTGAAGTGTAGACGAGGAATACATGACACTTCGCAAATCATATTATATCTTACCATGAAACATAGAAATGAGATGCGATATCGCGTTTTAAGAAGCATTAGAAATCTATTGCTACGATACGTAGACATCTGCAAACGCTATTTCTTTGCAAGGAAGTGTCGCATTTACATTCATTTGACGTGTAGACGAGGAATACATAACACTTCGCAAATCATATTATATCTTACCATAAAACATAGAAATGAGATGCGATATCGCGTTTTAAGAAGCATTAGAAATCTATTGCTGTGATACGTAGAAATCTGCAAACGCTATTTCCTTGCAAGGAAGTATCGCATTTACATTCATTTAAAGTGTAGACGAGAAATACATAACACTTCGCAAATCATATTATATCTTACCATGAAACATAGAAATGAGATGCGATATCGCGTTTTAAGAAGCATTAGAAATCTATTGCTACGATACGTAGAAATCTGCAGACGCTATTTCCTAGCAGGGAAGTGTCGCATTTACATTCATTTGAAGTATAGACGAGGAATACGTAACACTTCGCAAATCACATTATATCTTACCATGAAACATAGAAATGGGATGCGATAACGCGTTTTAAGAAGCATTTGAACTCTATTGCTACGATACCTAGACATCTGCAGACGCTATTTCCTAGCAAGGAAGTGTCGCATTTACATTCATTTGAAGTGTAGACGAGGAATACATGACACTTCGCAAATCATATTATATCTTACCATGAAACATAGAAATGAGATGCGATATCGCGTTTTAAGAAGCATTAGAAATCTATTGCTACGATACGTAGACACCTGCAAACGCTATTTCTTTGCAAGGAAGTGTCGCATTTACATTCATTTGACGTGTAGACGAGGAATACATAACACTTCGCAAATCATATTATATCTTACCATAAAACATAGAAATGAGATGCGATATCGCGTTTTAAGAAGCATTAGAAATCTATTGCTATGATACGTAGAAATCTGCAAACGCTATTTCCTTGCAAGGAAGTATCGCATTTACATTCATTTGAAGTGTAGACGAGAAATACATAACACTTCGCAAATCATATTATATCTTACCATGAAACATAGAAATGAGATGCGATATCGCGTTTTAAGAAGCATTAGAACTCTATTGCTACGACAGGTAGACATCTGCAAACGCTATTTCCTTGCAAGGAAGTGTCGCATTTACATTCATTTGAAGTGTAGACGAGGAATAAATAACACTTCGCAAATCATATTATATCTTACCATGAAACATAGAAATGAGATGCGATATCGCGTTTTAAGAAGCATTAGAAATCTATTGCTACGATACGTAGAAATCTGCAGACGCTATTTCCTAGCAGGGAAGTGTCGCATTTACATTCATTTGAAGTATAGACGAGGAATACGTAACACTTCGCAAATCACATTATATCTTACCATGAAACATAGAAATGGGATGCGATAACGCGTTTTAAGAAGCATTAGAACTCTATTGCTACGATACCTAGACATCTGCAGACGCTATTTCCTATCAAGGAAGTGTCGCATTTACATTCATTTGAAGTGTAGACGAGGAATACATAGCACTTCGCAAATCATATTATATCTTACCATGAAACATAGAAATGAGATGCGATATCGCGTTTTAAGAAGCATTAGAACTCTATCGCTACGATACTTAGACATCTGCAGACGCTATTTCCTAGCGAGGAAGTGTCGCATTTACATTCATTTGAAGTGTAGACGAGGAGTACATAACACTTCGCAAATCATATTATATCTCACCATGAAACATAGAAATGAGATGCAATATCTCGTTTTAAGAAGCATTTGAACTCTATTGCTACGATACCTAGACATCTGCAGACGCTATTTCCTAGCAAGGAAGTGTCGCATTTACATTCAATTGAAGTGCAGACGAGGAATACATAGCACTTCGCAAATCATATTATATCTTACCATGAAACATATAAATGAGATGCGATATCGCGTTTTAAAAAGCATTAGAACTCTATTGCTACGATACCTAGACATCTGCAGACGCTATTTCCTAGTGAGGAAGTGTCTCATTCACATTCATTTGAAGTGTAGACGAGAAATACATAACACTTCGCAAATCATATTATATCTTACCATGAAACATAGAAATGAGATGCGATATCGCGTTTTAAGAATCATAAGAACCCTATTGCTACGATACGTAGACATCTGCAAACGCTATTTCCTTGCAAGGAAGTGTCGCAGTTACATTCATTTGAAGTGTAGACGAGGAATACATGACACTTCGCAAATCATAATATATCTTACCATGAAACATAGAAATTAGATGCGATATCGCGTTTTAAGAAGCATTAGAAACCTATTGCTACGATACTTAGACATCTGCAAACGCTATTTCTTTGCAAGGAAGCGTTGCATTTACATTCATTTGAAGTGTAGACGAGGAATACATGACACTTCGCAAATCATATTATATCTTACCATGAAACATAGAAATGAAATGCGATATCGCGTTTTAAGAAGCATTAGAAATCTATTGCTACGATACGTAGAAATCTGCTAACGCTATTTCCTTGCAAGGAAATGTCGCATTTACATTCATTTGAAGTGTAGACGAGGAATACATGACACTTCGCAAATCATATTATATCCTACCATGAAACATAGAAATGAGATGCGATATCGCGTTTTAAGAAGCATTAGAAATGTATTGCTACGATACCTAGACATCTGCAGACGTTATTTCCTAGCAAGGAAGTGTCGCATTTACATTCATTTGAAGTGTAGGCGAGGAATACATGACACTTCGCAAATCATATTATATCTTACCATGAAACATAGAAATGAGATGCGATATCGCGTTTTAAGAAGCATTAGAAATCCATTGCTACGATACGTAGAAATCTGCTAACGCTATTTCCTTGCAAGGAAGTGTCGCATTTACATTCATCTGAAGTGTAGACGAGAAATACATAACACTTCGCAAATCATATTATATCATACCATGAAACATTGAAATGAGATGCGATATCGCGTTTTAAGAAGCATTAGAAATCTATTGCTACGATACGTAGACATCTGCAAACGCTCTTTCCTTGCAAGGAAGTGTCGCATTTACATTCATTTGAAGTGTAGACGAGGAATACATAACACTTCGCAAATCACATTATATCTTACCATGAAACATAGAAATGTGATGCGATATCGCGTTTTAAGAAGCATTGGAACGCTATTGCTATGAGACCTAGACATCTTCAGACGCTATTTCCTAGCAAGGAAGTGTCGCATTTACATTCATCTGAAGTGTAGACGAGAAATACATAACACTTCGCAAATCATATTATATCTTACCATGAAACATAGAAATGAGATGCGATATCGCGTTTTAAGAAGCATTAGAAATCTATTGCTACGATACGTAGACATCCGCAAACGCTCTTTCCTTGCAAGGAAGTGTCGCATTTACATTCATTTGAAGTGTAGACGAGGAATACATAACACTTCGCAAATCACATTATATCTTACCATGAAACATAGAAATGTGATGCGATATCGCGTTTTAAGAAGCATTGGAACGCTATTGCTATGAGACCTAGACATCTGCAGACGCTATTTCCTAGCAAGGAAGTGTCGCATTTACATTCATTTGAAGTGTAGACGAGGAGTACATAACACTTCGCAATGAATATTATATCTTATCATGAAACATAGATATGAGATGCAATATCTCGCTTTAAGAAGCATTTGAACTCTATTGCTACGATACCTAGACATCAGCAGACGCTATTTCCTTGGAGGGAAGTGTCGCATTTACATTCATTTGAAGTGTAGACGAGGAATACATGACACTTCGCAAATCATATTATATCTTACCATGAAACATAGAATTGAGATGCGATATCGCGTTTTAAGAAGCATTAGAACTCTATCGCTACGACAGGTAGACATCTGCAAACGCTATTTCCTTGCAAGGAAGTGTCGCATTTACATTCATTTGAAGTGTAGACGAGGAATAAATAACACTTCGCAAATCATATTATATCTTACCATGAAACATAGAAATGGGATGCGATATCGCGTTTTAAGAAGCATTAGAAATCTATTGCTACGATACGTAGAAATCTGCAAACGCTATTTCCTTGCAAGGAAGTGTCGCATTTACATTCATTTGAAGTGTAGACGAGAAATACAGAACACTTCGCAAATCATATTATACCTTACCATGAAACATAGAAATGATATGCGATATCGCGTTTTAAGAAGCATTGGAACTCTATCGCTACGATACTTAGACATTTGCAGACGCTATTTCCTAGCGAGGAAGTGTCGCATTTACATTCATTTGAAGAGTAGACGAGGAATATATAACACTTCGCAAATCATATTATATCTTACCATGAAACATAGAAATGGGATGCGATATCGCGTTTCAAGAAGCATTAGAACCCTATTGCTACGACAGGTAGACATCTGCAGACGCTATTTCCCAGCAAGGAAGTGTCGCATATACATTCATTTGAAGTGTAGACGAGGAATACATGACACTTCGCAAATCATATTATATCTTACCATGAAACATAGAAATGAGATGCGATATCGCGTTTTAAGAAGCATTAGAAATCTATTCCTACGATACGTAGAAATCTGCAAACGCTATTTCCTAGCGAGGAAGTGTCGCATTCACATTCATTTGAAGTATAGACGAGGAATACATAACACTTCGCAAATCATATTATATCTTACCATGAAACATAGAAATGAGATGCGATATCGCGTTTTAAGAATCATAAGAAATCTATTGCTACGATATGTAGACATCTGCAAACGCTATTTCCTAGCGAGGAAGTGTCGCATTCACATTCATTTGAAGTGTAGACGAGGAATACATAACACTTCGCAAATCATATTATATCTTACCATGAAACATAGAAACGAGATGCGATATCGCGTTTTAAGTATCATAAGAACTCTATTGCTACGATACGTAGACATCTGCAAACGCTATTTCCTTGCAAGGAAGTGTCGCATTTACATTCATTTGAATCGTAGACGAGGAATGCATAACACTTCGCACTGAATATTATATCTTATAATGAAACATAGATATGAGATGCAATATCTCGTTTTAAGAAGCATTTGAACTCTATTGCTACGATACCTAGACATCTGGAGACGCTATTTCCTAGCAAGGAAGTGTCGCAGTTACATTCATTTGAAGTGCAGACGAGGAATACATAACACATCGCAAATCATATTATATCTTACCATGAAACATAGAAATGAGATGCGATATCGCGTTTTAAGAAGCATTAGAACTCTATCGCTACGATACTTAGACATCTGCAGACGCTATTTCCTAGCGAGGAAGTGTCGCATTTACATTCATTTGAAGTGTAGACGAGGAATACATAACACTTCGCAAATCATATTATATCTTACCATGAAACATAGAAATAAGATGCGATATCGCGTTTTGAGAAGCATTAGAACTCTATTGCTACGTTAGGTAGACATCTGCAAACGCTATTTCCTTGCAAGGATGTGTCGCATTTGCACTCATTTGAAGTGTAGACGAGAAATACATAACACTTCGCAAATCATATTATATCTTACCATGAAACATAGAAATGAGATGCGATATCGCGTTTTAAGAAGCATTAGAACTCTATTGCTACGACAGGTAGACATCTGCAAACGCTATTTCCTTGCAAGGAAGTGTCGCATTTACATTCATTTGAAGTGTAGACGAGGAATAAATAACACTTCGCAAATCATATTATATCTTACCATGAAACATAGAAATGAGATGCGATATCGCGTTTTAAGAAGCATTAGAAATCTATTGCTACGATACGTAGAAATCTGCAGACGCTATTTCCTAGCAGGGAAGTGTCGCATTTACATTCATTTGAAGTATAGACGAGGAATACGTAACACTTCGCAAATCACATTATATCTTACCATGAAACATAGAAATGGGATGCGATAACGCGTTTTAAGAAGCATTAGAACTCTATTGCTACGATACCTAGACATCTGCAGACGCTATTTCCTATCAAGGAAGTGTCGCATTTACATTCATTTGAAGTGTAGACGAGGAATACATAGCACTTCGCAAATCATATTATATCTTACCATGAAACATAGAAATGAGATGCGATATTGCGTTTTAAGAAGCATTAGAACTCTATCGCTACGATACTTAGACATCTGCAGACGCTATTTCCTAGCGAGGAAGTGTCGCATTTACATTCATTTGAAGTGTAGACGAGGAATACATAACACTTCGCAAATCATATTATATCTTACCATGAAACATAGAAATAAGATGCGATATCGCGTTTTGAGAAGCATTAGAACTCTATTGCTACGATAGGTAGACATCTGCAAACGCCATTTCCTTGCAAGGATGTGTCGCATTTGCACTCATTTGAAGTGTAGACGAGAAATACATAACACTTCGCAAATCATATTATATCTTACCATGAAACATAGAAATGAGATGCGATATCGCGTTTTAAGAAGCATTAGAACTCTATTGCTACGACAGGTAGACATCTGCAAACGCTATTTCCTTGCAAGGAAGTGTCGCATTTACATTCATTTGAAGTGTAGACGAGGAATAAATAACACTTCGCAAATCATATTATATCTTACAATGAAACATAGAAATGAGATGCGATATCGCGTTTTAAGAAGCATTAGAAATCTATTGCTACGATACGTAGAAATCTGCAGACGCTATTTCCTAGCAGGGAAGTGTCGCATTTACATTCATTTGAAGTATAGACGAGGAATACGTAACACTTCGCAAATCACATTATATCTTACCATGAAACATAGAAATGGGATGCGATAACGCGTTTTAAGAAGCATTAGAACTCTATTGCTACGATACCTAGACATCTGCAGACGCTATTTCCTAGCAAGGAAGTGTCGCATTTACATTCATTTGAAGTGTAGACGAGGAATACATAGCACTTCGCAAATCATATTATATCTTACCATGAAACATAGAAATGAGATGCGATATCGCGTTTTAAGTATCATAAGAAATCTATTGCTACGATACGTAGACATCTGCAAACGCTATTTCCTTGCAAGGAAGTGTCGCATTTACATTCATTTGAAGTGCAGACGAGGAATGCATAACACTTCGCACTGAATATTATATCTTATAATGAAACATAGATATGAGATGCAATATCTCGTTTTAAGAAGCATTTGAACTCTATTGCTACGATACCTAGACATCTGGAGACGCTATTTCCTAGCAAGGAAGTGTCGCAGTTACATTCATTTGAAGTGCAGACGAGGAATACATAACACATCGCAAATCATATTATATCTTACCATGAAACATAGAAATGAGATGCGATATCGCGTTTTAAGAAGCATTAGAACTCTATCGCTACGATACTTAGACATCTGCAGACGCTATTTCCTAGCGAGGAAGTGTCGCATTTACATTCATTTGAAGTGTAGACGAGGAATACATAACACTTCGCAAATCATATTATATCTTACCATGAAACATAGAAATAAGATGCGATATCGCGTTTTGAGAAGCATTAGAACTCTATTGCTACGATAGGTAGACATCTGCAAACGCTATTTCCTTGCAAGGATGTGTCGCATTTGCACTCATTTGAAGTGTAGATGAGGAATACATAACACTTCGCAAATCACATTATACCTTACCATGAAACATAGAAATGAGATGCGATATCGCGTTTGAAGAATCATCAGAACTCTATCGCTACGATACTTAGACATCTGCAGACGCTATTTCCTAGCAAGGAAGTGTCGCATTTACATTCATTTGACGTGTAGACGAGGAATACATAACACTTCGCAAATCATATTATATCTTACCATAAAACATAGAAATGAGATGCGGTATCGCGTTTTAAGAAGCATTAGAAATCTATTGCTATGATACGTAGAAATCTGCAAACGCTATTTCCTTGCAAGGAAGTATCGCATTTACATTCATTTGAAGTGTAGACGAGAAATACATAACACTTCGCAAATCATATTATATCTTACCATGAAACATAGAAATGAGATGCGATATCGCGTTTTAAGAATCATAAGAACTCCATTGCTGCGATACGTAAACATCTGCAAACGCTATTTCCTTGCAAGGAAGTGTCGCAATTACATTCATTTGAATCGTAGACGAGGAATGCATAACACTTCGCAATGAATATTATATCTTATCATTAAACATAGATATGAGATGCAATATCTCGTTTTAAGAAGCATTTGAACTCTATTGCTACGATACCTAGACATCTGCAGACGCTATTTCCTAGCAAAGAAGTGTCGCATTTACATTCATTTGAAGTGCAGACGAGGAATACATAACACATCGCAAATCATATTATATCTTACCATGAAACATAGAAATGAGATGCGATATCGCGTTTTAAGAAGCATTAGAACTCTATTGCTACGATACCTAGACATCTGCAGACGCTATTTCCTATCAAGGAAGTGTCGCATTTACATTCATTTGAAGTGTAGACGAGGATTACATGACACTTCGCAAATCATATTATATCTTACCATGAAACATAGAAATGAGATGCGATATCGCGTTTTAGGAATCATAAGATCTCTATTGCTACGATACGTAGACATCTGCAAACGCTATTTCCTTGCAAGGAAGTGTCGCATTTACATTCATTTGAAGTGTAGACGAGGAATACATAACACTTCGCAAATCATATCATATCTTACCATGAAACATAGAAATGAGATTCGATATCGCGTTAAGAAACATTAGAACCCTATTGCTGCGATAGGTAGACATCGGCAAACGCTATTTCCTTGCAAGGAAGTGTCGCATTTACATTCATTTGAATCGTATACGAGGAATGCATAACACTTCGCAATGAATATTATATCATATCATGAAACATAGATATGAGATGCAATATCTCGTTTTAAGTAGCATTTGAACTCTATTGCTACGATACCTAGACATCTTCAGACGCTATTTCCTAGCAAAGAAGTGTCGCATTTACATCCATTTGAAGTGTAGACGAGGAATACATGACACTTCGCAAATCATATTATATCTTACGATGAAACATAGAAATGAGATGCGGTGTCGCGCTTTAAGAAGCAATAGAACCCTGTCGGTACGACACCTAGACATCTGCAGACGCTATTTCCTAGCAAGGAAGTGTCGCATTTACATTCATTTGAAGTGTAGACGAGGAATACATTACACTTCGCAAATCATATTATATCTTACCATGAAACATAGAAATGAGATGCGATATCGCGTTTTAAGAAGCATTAGAAATCTATTGCTACGATACGTAGAAATCTGCAAACGCTATTTCCTTGCAAGTAAGTGTCGCATTTACATTCATTTGAAGTGTAGACGAGGAATACATAATACTTCGCTAATCATACTATATCTTACCATGAAACATAGAAATGAGATTCGATATCGCGTTAAGAAACATTAGAACCCTATTGCTGCGATAGGTAGACATCTGCAAACGCTATTTCCTTGCAAGGAAGTGTCGCATTTACATTCATTTGAAGTGTAGACGAGGAATACATAACACTTCGCAAATCATATCATATCTTACCATGAAACATAGAAATGAGATTCGATATCGCGTTAAGAAACATTAGAACCCTATTGCTGCGATAGGTAGACATCGGCAATCGCTATTTCCTTGCAAGGAAGTGTCGCATTTACATTCATTTGAATCGTATACGAGGAATGCATAACACTTCGCAATGAATATTATATCATATCATGAAACATAGAAATGAGATTCGATATCGCGTTAAGAAACATTAGAACCCTATTGCTGCGATAGGTAGACATCTGCAAACGCTATTTCCTTGCAAGGAAGTGTCGCATTTACATTCATTTGAAGTGTAGACGAGGAATACATAACACTTCGCAAATCATATCATATCTTACCATGAAACATAGAAATGAGATTCGATATCGCGTTAAGAAACATTAGAACCCTATTGCTGCGATAGGTAGACATCTGCAAACGCTATTTCCTTGCAAGGAAGTGTCGCATTTACATTCATTTGAAGTGTAGACGAGGAATACATAACACTTCGCAAATCATATCATATCTTACCATGAAACATAGAAATGAGATTCGATATCGCGTTAAGAAACATTAGAACCCTATTGCTGCGATAGGTAGACATCGGCAAACGCTATTTCCTTGCAAGGAAGTGTCGCATTTACATTCATTTGAATCGTATACGAGGAATGCATAACACTTCGCAATGAATATTATATCATATCATGAAACATAGAAATGAGATGCGATATCGCGTTTTAAGAAGCATTAGAAATCTATTGCTACGATACGTAGAAATCTGCAAACGCTATTTCCTTGCATGGAAGTGTCGCAATTACATCCATTTGAAGTGTAGACGAGGAATACATGACACTTCGCAAATCATATTATATCTTACCATGAAACATAGAAATGAGATGCGATATCGCGTTTCAAGAAGCATTAGAACTCTATCGCTACGACAGGTAGACATCTGCAAACGCTATTTCCTTGCAAGGAAGTGTCGCATTTACATTCATTTGAAGTGTAGACGAGGAATAAATAACACTTCGCAAATCATATTATATCTTACGATGAAACATAGAAATGAGATGCGGTGTCGCGCTTTAAGAAGCAATAGAACCCTGTCGCTACGACACCTAGACATCTGCAGACGCTATTTCCTAGCAAGGAAGTGTCGCATTTACATTCATTTGAAGTGTAGACAAGGAATACATTACACTTCGCAAATCATATTATATCTTACCATGAAACATAGAAATGAGATGCGATATCGCGTTTTAAGAAGCATTAGAAATCTATTGCTACGATACGTAGAAATCTGCAAACGCTATATCCTTGCAAGTAAGTGTCGCATTTACATTCATTTGAAGTGTAGACGAGAAATACGTAACACTTCGCAAATCATATTATATCTTACCATGAAACATAGAAATGAGATGCGATATAGCGTTTTAAGAATCATAAGATCTCTATTGCTACGATACGTAGACATCTGCAAACGCTATTTCCTTGCAAGGAAGTGTCGCATTTACATTCATTTGAAGTGTAGACGAGGAATACACAATACTTCGCTAATCATACTATATCTTACCATGAAACATAGAAATGAGATGCGATATCGCGTTTTAAGAAGCATTTGAAATCTATTGCTACGATACGTAGAAATCTGCAAACGCTATTTCCTTGCAAGTAAGTGTCGCATTTACATTCATTTGAAGTGTAGACGAGAAATACGTAACACTTCGCAAATCATATTATATCTTACCATGAAACATAGAAATAATATGCGATATCGCGTTTTTAGAAGCATTAGAAATCTATTGCTACGATACTTAGACATCTGCAAACGCTATTTCCTTGCATGGAAGTGTCGCATTTACATTCATTTGAATCGTAGACGAGGAATGCATAACACTTCGCAATGAATATTATATCTTATCATGAAACATAGGTATGAGATGCAATATCTCGTTTTAAGGAGCATTAGAACTCTATCGCTAGGATACCTAGATATCTGCAGACGCTATTTCCTAGCAAGGAAGTGTCGCATTTACATTCGTTTGAAGTGTAGACGAGGAATACATAGCACTTCGCAAATCATATTATGTCTTACCATGAAACATAGAAATGAGATGCGATATCGCGTTTTAAGAAGAATTAGAATTCTATTGCTACGATAGGTAAACACCTGCAAACGCTATTTCCTAGCGAGGAAGTGTCGCATTTACATTCATTTGAAGTGTAGACGAGGAATACATGACACTTCGCAAATCATATTATATCTTACGATGAAACATAGAAATGAGATGCGATATCGCGTTTTAAGAAGCATTAGAACTCTACTGCTACGATACGTAGACATCTGCAAACGCTATTTCCTAGCAAGGAAGTGTCGCATTTACATTCGTTTGAAGTGCAGACGAGGAATACATAACACTTCGCAAATCATATTATTGTCACGTCACGGGTCCGGAAAATTACCGAGTTTACCGCGGGCGACACGTAGCCGTTAATCCGAAATAGATCCGCGCAATTACGGCGGACGCTGGTTCGATTAGGGACGCAAACACTTTAAAACGCGAACACGGTGAACAGAAAGCGTTCACTTACCTTTCGCCGCCTTGATTCGCCGATAATTTTCGCTCTCTTTGCAGGTATGGCTGTCGTCGGGGGTCGTTCGGTGGAATTGTCCCAGGATACGGGCTGATAGCTGGCAACGAAATAGGAATCAGCTTCCAAGCTGGCTGCGACGGTCGGTTGATCGGCTCTGGATACGCCAGAATGATTGAAGCTTCGCAGTGGTACGAGAG
Organism: Xylocopa sonorina; assembly: GCF_050948175.1. Classification (NCBI taxonomy): domain Eukaryota; kingdom Metazoa; phylum Arthropoda; class Insecta; order Hymenoptera; family Apidae; genus Xylocopa; species Xylocopa sonorina. Next base: position 348,679 of record NW_027490198.1, read on the forward strand.
GTTCTTCTTCCCGTAATATTCTCGTATTAATTACAACGAATAAGGATGCGAAATGGAGGTTTTAAGAATGAATTGATGTATCGAAATATACCGACTAAAATAAATATATTCTAAAATAAACCTATTCTTACAAATGTACTTTTCCCTAGGCTAGATTTAGTGTTACTTTAGTATTTAAGAATTAGAACTAGAACTGGATATCGGAATCGAAGTTCGAAGTAGAAAAAGAATTGGAAATTGAAATAAAATGAATTAGTGAACACCCCAAGTGAGGTGGAGAAAAGCCTGGAGGCACTAAAGCGCGAGTAATAAGAGATGATACGACTCAGTTGCCGGCTACGACGATTCTGAGATCCAGACGCGCGTCCGCGACCTCCTCGGATCGCGCGGCGCGCGTATCGCTCGGGCCCCGCGGTGGGGCGGACGGTTGGAGTAGGGCGACCCCTCGGCCCGCGTAGTGGGGCGGCCGGCGTGGAGGGGCGGCTCGCGGTTCGCGTGAGCCGCGTTTGTCGGGCGCTCGCTTGCGCATCGCAATTATCCTAACTTATAATTATGTGTTGTGTTGTGTCTGTATGTACAATGTCTGTAGAGTACTTATATGCTATAAAACGAATTAGGAATAAATACTGGCGAAGAATCTATAAGGTTCAGGAGAGACGTGACGGTGAGCATCTGGACTGGCGTGATAGTCTCCTTGGTCCTGTTGGCTGTACGCGTTGTTGCGTGTACGAAGGGGCCTACTCCTGGACGATCCGTACCTGGCTGCCTTAGCTCGGCTGACGAGCAGGGGTGCTCGTTCGTTGTACAGGTGAGGCCTCATCGGGCGCTGGAGGTGATGCTGGAGGGTGGCAGGCGATACGCCTGACGTCACACCTCCCCCCATACAAAAGGAATCTTGGCCGTGCCAAGATCTCCTGACTGGTTGCTGCGTTTGCAAAGAATTGCGTATCTTTGGATGTTCGCCGGTTGGCTGCCGTTCGGTAGGCTGGACCTCGCCTGGGAAGCTGTGGCGGGCTTGTTTCGGTTCCACGGAGCGGCATCCTTCGATTGGTTGGTCGGGACTGTATTTTCCGCTTGGGAGACTGGATTCACTATCACTAATGTTCTTAGAGTTTGTCACTTTTTGGTTTTCAGTTCTTTCACTATTTAGTTCATTATCAGACTTTCGCTCTCTCATACTATTCATACGCTTACAGTGCTTTAATTTATTCATATGAACTACCTTATATCTACCCTTAATCGATATTTTTACGTTGTTCTTACCCAGAATCTCGACTATTCTATAGGGTCCGACGTACTGTGATTGAAACTTGTGTTTCCGCGGTTCACGTAATAGGAAGACCCACTGGCCTGCTTCGAATTTCTGGGTATTAACACTCTTATCATAATAGTACTTAGTTCTACGCTTCGAGTTGTCGAGGTTTTCCTTCGCCAATTGTTGGGATCTAGTAATTCTATTTTGCAAATCAATAAGATAGTCTGAGTATGTTTCATTTTCGCTACTATCTTGTAGCGGTGAATCGGAGGGAACTCGAGCGATTCGCCCAAAGACGAGTTCGTGTGGCGTGTACAAAGTACCTTCATGAACGCTTGTATTGTATGAAAATGTGGCGTATGGGAGCCATCGTTCCCAGTCGTCGCTGGCGGTAATATAATGCTTAAGATACTCTGTGAGAACATGGTGTGAGCGTTCTACCGAGCCATTGGTTTGAGGGTGGAAGGCTGTGGATTTATACTGTTTAATCCTAAATTTGATGGCTACTGCTTTTACTAGACTGTTAATAAAATTTGACCCCTGGTCCGTTAAAATGCCTTTCGGGCAACCGTATATGCAAATGAATTTTGTCACTAATGCGTCCGCTATGTCTACTGCTGAGGTTTTCTTGAGAGGAATGGCTATGGAATACTTTGTCAAAAGGTCTTGGATGGTGAGTATATTGGTGTATCCGTCAGGGGTTACCGGAAGGGGCCCCATGACGTCCATGGAAATTTTATCAAAAGCACACCCGGGTGTGTCGGTAAGAGTCATCGGTTGTTTTGTTTTGACGCGGACTAACTTTTCTAATTGGCAGCTTCTACACTTGTTAATATACTCCTGTATTTGCGTTTTCATGTTTGGCCAGAAAAATCTTTCGCGAATTCGAGAATAAGTTTTATTGATTCCTTTATGGCCTCCGACGGGTGAATCATGGTTTTCCTGTATTATCTTATGTCGTTTCTCCTCCGGTGGAACTTGAATTAGACCCTGACATACTGTTATTTGAATTTGAGTTTCGTAGAATAAATCTTGCAAAGGTTTTTGAATCTGTGACCATGGAACTGTACTTAATGCGGCTTGGGCGATACTAATGGAATTAAGTTGTAATTCGTGAACGACGTCGAACAATGACCTTAACGCTTCTACTATAATTTGGTAGTCTATAGCTCTATTTTCATGTTCGATTACAGGTAATTGTATTTGGTAAAAATCATTGATTTTTGTTACTTTAGCTCTGGCGAGTGATATATCGGTTTTATTCGGGAAAAATTTTCCGGATTTTTGCATCTCTTCAGCACCCTTGCCATACGGGTTTCCTGAATGCGTTATAAATATTACGATATTATCGCGCCTAGTTGCTAGAGTATCTCTAGTAAATTTGAATAGAGGTTCCTGTCTAAAATGCTCGCCTGGCAATGGTGTGTAGATTTCCTGCTTATCGGTAGTCAAACGTGGTGTCGGTAAGGTAGGAACTGAGCTTCGTGGCATGGCTTCTTGATTAGGACGGTTATCGTCGGAACTAGGAGACGGTGGTGGTGGAGCAGGTACTGCAGGTCTTTTTCGTTGGTACAATTTCGGCTGGTTATTATCGGAACTAGGAGATGGTGGTGGTGGAGGAGGTACTGAAGGTCTCTTTCGTTGGTAGGATTTTGGAACGATATCAAAGATGTCTTCCTCTGATGAAGAAAGTTGAGCCAGAGGATGGAGCTTTATGGGATTTCGAGACAGTGCATCGGCATTTAGATTGGTTTTACCTGTTTTGTAGACCATCTCGTAATTGTACTCTGCTAATTTCAACCTCCACCGCACAAGCCTGCTCGATGGATCCTTCACAGAGTTCATCCATATGAGCGGACGGTGGTCGGTGACTATTTTAAATTGATTTCCATAGATATATGAACGGAAATAGTGTATGGCGTAGATTATCGCGAGACATTCCTTTTCTATTGTAGAATAATTTCTTTCGGCGGAATTTAACAAGCGCGACGTATATGCGATGGGTAAATCTCGGCCTATTGGTCCCTGGCTTAATACGGCGCCGATAGCATCCGCTGATGCATCGGTGGTGACTATAAACGGCAATTTAAAATTGGGATATTGTAATATCGGCTGTTCGCATAATGAGTCCCTTAATTTAACGAACGCGTTTTCTTGCTCATTACGCCATGTAAACGGAGTATCTTTCTTTAATAAATTCGTTAGCGGCTTCGCTATATTTGAAAAATTACAAATAAATCGTCGATAATATCCTGCTAGTCCCAAGAACTGCTTTATTTGTTTGGCATTGGTCGGGCGTGGAAAATCTCGCACGGCACTCACTTTCGCTGGGTCGGGTTTCACCCCGCTCTCACTAATAACGTGCCCAAGATAACTAACTTCGCGTCTTAAGAACTGGCACTTATCTGGTTGAAGTGTCAGGTTTGCCTCTCGTAATCTCTCGGTCAATTTATTGAATTTATTTTCGTGCTCTTGAAGAGAGCTCGCGTATAGCACAATGTCATCTAAATAGACAAATAACTCGTTTCCCTGAAGTCCTGAGAGCACGTTATCCATGAGACGCTGAAATGTTGCTGGCGCGTTTTTTAACCCGAATGGCATTCTTGTGAATTCAAAATGCCCGTGCGGCGTAGAAAATGCTGTCTTATGGGCGTCAGCGGATTCCATCGGTATTTGATGAAATCCGCTGGCGAGATCGAATGTGCTAAAATATTTAGCACTGCCTAACTGGTCGAGTATTTCGGTGATACATGGTAATGGGTAGGCATCGGCGATCGATTTTTCATTCAACGCTCGATAGTCGATGACTACCCGCCAGCGCTTTCTCCCTTGTGAATCTGCCTTTTTCGGCACCACCCACAATGGAGAATTATATGGAGACTTGGAATGCCGTATGATACCGTTTTCTAATAATTTACCCACTTGGTCGCGAATTTCCTCTTTATGCGCGGGAGGGAACCTATATTGTTTAACATTTATTGCTCTGTCATCGACTGTCGGAATTTTATGTGTTGTTACGGTGGTGTGTCCTAAGGGGTCTCCTTCTAGGTAGAACAAATCTTGTGTTTTCTCTATCAGTTTAACTACATGTTTCTTCTCTTCGTCGTTTAAGTGGTCGAGTTTTATTAATTCAATTATTTGATCTAAGCGAGGTTTCGATGCGTTTAGAGATGACTTTGCGACTTGAGCGTAGGTTAATTTCTGCATGCTTGCAGACGAAAGAGGAATTTCGTACTCCGGGTTCGGCATCGAATGAGAATTAGAATTTGAATTTGGTATTGTCCCTTTTTGGGCTGAGCCGCGCGTTGCGACTGAAATTTGCGATGATTCGAAGCGATTTGAATTTACTTTCGACGTAGGTTTGGGGTTTATGAATAACGGGAACAGAGCAGGTCGGTTTTCCTCGGATAACGGCGATATTAGTTTCACTGGTTCCAGTTTAACGGCAGGTAAAGCGACCTTAACCGTGCTATCGGTAGAGTTTATGACCCTTGTGATCGCTTGACCTTCGCTAACTTTCACGAGTGCGTTACCGAAAAATACACCGGGCGCGATATCGACTCTCGGAATTATTCCTTCTGAAAGCTGTGAATTAATTACTCTGACTTTCAGTCCAATATTCATTCGCGGCGGCAAAGATATTTTATCGGTGGATTCGAACTGATTCTTTATCAGCGTAGGGACCTTTTCGGAGGTCCTTTGAACTTTACTGGACATATTGAGGACACTTTCCGATGTCCTTGAAAAAAAATTTCGCGGTTGCGAGGCTTTTTCGGCGGTTTTTCGCGGTTTCCTCGGCGGAACTGAGACCCATTCGTCGGTCGTACGCGGCGTTTCCGACGGAATCGGTGAAATTTTATTTTCGGCGCTTACTATTTCGCGCTTAAATGGTATTACTTGACCGTGCCATTTAACTTCTCCTTTTGGGAACGAAATTTCCGCATCGGCGCAGAACCCTGATCCTAAGATTCCGTCCGGGCCGAGGGGAAAATTATCGGAGACTACATTAAACGGAACAACACGATCGAATAGTACGAGGTTGACCGTACCGATGGTCATGGTTTTTCCGTTCGTGATGCCACTGATCACGACTGTTTCGCTTGCGTCTATACGCGTTTTCGGAGATAGGGCCGAGCGTTTTATAACGTTGATTTCAGCTCCCGTGTCAATCATAAATTCCGTGGGCTGAATTAGCGCGGTGGAGGATAAGATCACGCTCGGCGTATTAGTTTTCCCCGTAATATTTATCGCGGCCCCATTTCTTCGTTCCCCGCAGAGCGGTCCTCGAGTGCGAGAGATCGAATGTTCGGATTGGCCTCGCGACCCGTCTCGCGGCGGGGCGAGAGGCCGTTCCCGTTTCCCGAAAACTGCGAATTGTATTGACGCTTCCTACACTCCTCGATTTGATGTCCTGGCGTCTTACAATATCTACAAAATTTATCCCTCACTATGGGGTTTCGCGAATGTTCAAGCGCGGCCCTGGGTGCTGGGGTATACACGTTTCTAGCAGGTATATTTCGCGGGTATTCGACACGGTCGAAGGGTTGTGGTTGTCGCGGAGAATACGACCTGTAACGGCAATCACGTGCGTAATGACCGGGGTAATTACAAGAGGAACAGACTATTTCTGAACGCCTTTCCCGAGGCTCTGCGCGCGGTCTCACGTTTTGTAATCTTTCGCGATCGAGTTCATGCCGCTTAAATAATTCGCGCGCGCGTGTGAACGCTTCCCTATGGTCGGCAAGAGTATGGAGTGGCATTTGTAAACGGATTTCCGGTATTAATCCGTCGGCGAAGCATCGAATAGTTAACTCATCTACGTTTGATGTTGAACTCGGAGAGGCGTACGGGTCTAGGCGCTCGCAATCGATTATCGCAGTACGGAGATCTTTAATTCGACTTATATAATCCAAGATATGCTCATTCGGTTTCATGAACGAATTTGTCAGCTCACCGCGGTAGTGATCGGCTGACCTGGTCGCGCCAAACGTGCTGCGTAGTATATCAGTTAGTTCTAAAATGGACTGACACGGCTCGTCCTCTAGAGCCAGGTAGGCTCGACCTTTTAACTTACTTTTAATTAGCCTAGTGAAGGTACGTTCGCACCCGCCAGGTATGAGTTCGTAAGCACGCTTACACGATCTGGTAAATTGCAATACTGACATATTTTGTCCATCATATTGAGGAACTGCTTCGAGGGCTTGTTTTAGCGAAAGCTCGTCGTGATGTGAATTTTGAACATCAGACGACGGAGTTTGTAAAGAAGCGGATGCGGGAACACGCGGAAATTCTAAGGGAACCGTATCGTTTCGCGTTAGGTCCTGAGATCGGCGTAAGGCTTCTAGCTCGCGGCGCATTTGTTCTATTTGTTGCAATAAATTGATCGTATTGTCGGCAGCTTTATTCGCGTCGGCAGTATCGGTTGCGCGTGTCGGATTCTCTAGAACCGATTCTGGGAATTCGAGAGCTCGGGTGGTACGTTTGTCGCGGTCACTATCGGCGGCGGTTGAAGCCCCTCGCGGCGGCTGGTGTCGTGTTTTTGTGGGCGTTCGCGTCGCCATGGCTAATCGTATTCCCTAACACGGCCGAATTTCCGGAAGAAAATACGCACAATCCCACCGCTGTCACCAAATTTTCGTGTCACGTCACGGGTCCGGAAAATTACCGAGTTTACCGCGGGCGACACGTAGCCGTTAATCCGAAATAGATCCGCGCAATTACGGCGGACGCTGGTTTGATTAGGGACGCAAACACTTTAAAACGCGAACACGGTGAACAGAAAGCGTTCACTTACCTTTCGCCGCCTTGATTCGCCGATAATTTTCGCTCTCTTTGCAGGTATGGCTGTCGTCGGGGGTCGTTCGGTGGAATTGTCCCAGGATACGGGCTGATAGCTGGCAACGAAATAGGAATCAGCTTCCAAGCTGGCTGCGACGGTCGGTTGATCGGCTCTGGATACGCCAGAATGATTGAAGCTTCGCAGTGGTACGAGAGGTTCTTCTTCCCGTAATATTCTCGTATTAATTACAACGAATAAGGATGCGAAATGGAGGTTTTAAGAATGAATTGATGTATCGAAATATACCGACTAAAATAAATATATTCTAAAATAAACCTATTCTTACAAATGTACTTTTCCCTAGGCTAGATTTAGTGTTACTTTAGTATTTAAGAATTAGAACTAGAACTGGATATCGGAATCGAAGTTCGAAGTAGAAAAAGAATTGGAAATTGAAATAAAATGAATTAGTGAACACCCCAAGTGAGGTGGAGAAAAGCCTGGAGGCACTAAAGCGCGAGTAATAAGAGATGATACGACTCAGTTGCCGGCTACGACGATTCTGTGATCCAGACGCGCGTCCGCGACCTCCTCGGATCGCGCGGCGCGCGTATCGCTCGGGCCCCGCGGTGGGGCGGACGGTTGGAGTAGGGCGACCCCTCGGCCCGCGTAGTGGGGCGGCTCGCGGTTCGCGTGAGCCGCGTTTGTCGGGCGCTCGCTTGCGCATCGCAATTATCCTAACTTATAATTATGTGTTGTGTTGTGTCTGTATGTACAATGTCTGTAGAGTACTTATATGCTATAAAACGAATTAGGAATAAATACTGGCGAAGTATCTATAAGGTTCAGGAGAGACGTGACGGTGAGCATCTGGACTGGCGTGATAGTCTCCTTGGTCCTGTTGGCTGTACGCGTTGTTGCGTGTTCGAAGGGGCCTACTCCTGGACGATCCGTACCTGGCTGCCTTAGCTCGGCTGACGAGCAGGGGTGCTCGTTCGTTGTACAGATGAGGCCTCATCGGGCGCTGGAGGTGATGCTGGAGGGTGGCAGGCGATACGCCTGACGTCACAGTACATAACACTACGCAAATCATATTATATCTTACCATGAATCGTAGAAATGAGATGCGATATCGCGTTTTAAGAAGCATTAGAACTCTATTGCTACGATAGGTAGACATCTGCAAACGCTATTTCTTTGCAAGGAAGTGCCGCATTTACATTCATTTGAAGTGTAGACGAGGAATACATAACACTTCGCAAATCACATTATATCTTACCATGAAACATAGAAATGAGATGCGATATCGCGTTTTAAGAATCATAAGATCTCTATTGCTACGATACGTAGACATCTGCAAACGCTATTTCCTTGCAAGGAAGTGTCGCATTTACATTCATTTGAATCGTAGACGAGGAATGCATAACACTTCGCAAATCATATTATATCTTACCATGAAACATAGAAATGAGATGCGATATCGCGTTTTAAGAAGCATTAGAACTCTGTTGCTACGATAGGTAGACATCTGCAAGCGCTATTTCTTTGCAAGGAAGTGCCGCATTTACATTCATTTGAAGTGTAGACGAGGAATACATAACACTTCGCAAATCACATTATATCTTACCATGAAACATAGAAATGAGATGCGATATCGCGTTTTAAGAATCATAAGATCTCTATTGCTACGATACGTAGACATCTGCAAGCGCTATTTCCTTGCAAGGAAGTGTCGCATTTGCATTCATTTGAATCGTAGACGAGGAATGCATAACACTTCGCAATGAATATTATACCTTAACATTAAACATAGAAATGAGTTGCGATATCGCGTTTTAAGAAGCATTGGAACCCTATTGCTACGATACCTAGACATCTGCAGACGCTATTTCCTTGCAAGGAAGTGTCGCATTTGCATTCATTTGAATCGTAGACGAGGAATGCATAACACTTCGCAATGAATATTATACCTTAACATTAAACATAGAAATGAGTTGCGATATCGCGTTTTAAGAAGCATTGGAACCCTATTGCTACGATACCTAGACATCTGCAGACGCTATTTCCTAGCAAGGAAGTGTCGCATTTACATTCATTTGAAGTGTAGACGAGGAATACATGACACTTCGCAAATCATATTATATCTTACCATGAATCGTAGAAATGAGATGCGATATCGCGTTTTAAGAAGCATTAGAAATCTATTGCTACGATACGTAGATATCTGCAAACGCTATTTCCTTGCAAGGAAGTGTCGCATTTACATCCATTTGAAGTGTAGACGAGAAATACATAACACTTCGCAAATCATATTATATCTTAAAATGAAACATAGAAATGAGATGCGATATCGCGTTTTAAGAAGCATTACAAATCTATTGCTACGATACGTAGAAATCTGTAAACGCTATTTCCTTGCAAGGAAGTGTCGCATTTACATCCATTTGAAGTGTAGACGAGAAATACATAACACTTCGCAAATCATATTATATCTTACCATGAAACATAGAAATGAGATGCGATATCGCGTTTTAAGAAGCATTAGAACAATATCGCTACGATACTTAGACATCTGCAGACGCTATTTCCTAGCAACGAAGTGTCGCATTTACACTCATTTGAAGTGTAGACGAGGAATACATAACACTTCGCAAATCATATTATATCTTACCATGAAACATAGAAATGAGATGCGATATCGCGTTTTAAGAAGCATTAGAACTCTATCGCTACGATACTTAGACATCTGCAGACGCTATTTCCTAGCAAGGAAGTGTCGCATTTACATTCATTTGAAGTGTAGACGAGGAATACGTAACACTTCGCAAATCACATTATATCTTACCATGAAACATAGAAATGAGATGCGATATCGCGTTTTAAGAAGCATTAGAACTCTATTGCTGCGATACCTAGACATCTGCAGACGCTATTTCCTAGCAAGGAAGTGTCGCATTTACATTCATTTGAAGTGTAGACGAGGAATACATGACACTTCGCAAATCATATTATATCTTCCCATGAAACATAGAAATGAGATGCGATATCGCGTTTTAAGAAGCATTAGAAATCTATTGCTACGATACGTAGAAATCTGCAAACGCTATTTCCTTGCAAGGAAGTGTCGAATTTACATCCATTTGAAGTGTAGACGAGAAATACATAACACTTCGCAAATCATATTATATCTTACCATGAAACATAGAAATGAGATGCGATATCGCGTTTTAAGAAGCATTAGAAATCTATTGCTACGATACGTAGAAATCTGCAAACGCTATTTCCTTGCATGGAAGTGTCGCATTTACATCCATTTGAAGTGTAGACGAGAAATACATAACACTTCGCAAGTCATATTATATCTTACCATGAAACGTAGAAATGAGATGCGATATCGCGTTTTAAGAAGCATTAGAACTCTATTGCTACGATACGTAGACATCTGCAAACGCTATTTCCTAGCGAGGAAGTGTCGCATTTACATTCATTTGAAGTGCAGACGAGGAATACATAACTCTTCGCAAATCATATTATATCTTACCATGAAACATAGAAATGAGATGCGATATCGCGTTTTAAGAAGAATTAGAATTCTATTGCTACGATAGGTAGACACCTGCAAACGCTATTTCCTAGCGAGGAAGTGTCGCATTTACATTCATTTGAAGTGTAGACGAGGAATACATGACACTTCGCAAATCATATTATATCTTACGATGAAACATAGAAATGAGATGCGATATCGCGTTTTAAGAAGCATTAGAACTCTACTGCTACGATACGTAGACATCTGCAAACGCTATTTCCTTGGAAGGAAGTGTCGCATTTACATACATTTGAATCGTAGACGAGGAATGCAAAACATTTCGCAATGAATATTATATCTTATCATGAAACATAGGTATGAGATGCAATATCTCGTTTTAAGGAGCATTAGAACTCTATCGCTAGGATACCTAGACATCTGCAGACGCTATTTCCTAGCAAGGAAGTGTCGCATTTACATTCGTTTGAAGTGTAGACGAGGAATACATAGCACTTCGCAAATCATATTATATCTTACCATGAAACATAGAAATGAGATGCGATATCGCATTTTAAGAAGCATTAGAACTCTATCGCTACGATACCTAGACATCTGCAGACGCTATTTCCTTTCAAGGAAGTGTCGCATTTACATTCATTTGAAGTGTAGACGAGGAGTACATAACACTACGCAAATCATATTATATCTTACCATGAATCATAGAAATGAGGTGCGATATCGCGTTTTAAAGAGCATTAGAACACTATTGCTACGATACCTAGACATCTGCAGACGCTATTTCCTAGCAAGGAAGTGTCGCATTTACATTCATTTGAAGTGTAGACGAGGAATACATGACACTTCGCAAATCATATTATATCTTACCATGAAACACAGAAATGAGATGCGATATCGCGTTTTAAGAAGCATTAGAAATCTATTGCCACGATACTTAGACATCTGCAGACGCTATTTCCTAGCAAGGAAGTGTCGCATTTACATTCATTTGAAGTGTAGAATAGGAATACGTGACACTTCGCAAATCACATTATATTTTACCATGAAACATAGAAATGAGATGCGATATCGCGTTTTAAGAAGCATTAGAACAATATCGCTACGATACTTGGACATCTGCAGACGCTATTTCCTAGCAAGGAAGTGTCGCATTTACAATCATTTGAAGTGTAGACTAGGAATACATGACATTTCGCAAATCATATTATATCTTACCATGAAACATAGAAATGAGATGCGATATCGCGTTTCAAGAAGCATTAGAACTCTATCGCTACGACAGGTAGACATCTGCAAACGCTATTTCCTTGCAAGGAAGTGTCGCATTTACATTCATTTGAAGTGTAGACGAGGAATAAATAACACTTCGCAAATCATATTATATCTTACCATGAAACATAGAAATGAGATGCGATATCGCGTTTTAAGAAGCATTAGAACTCTATCGCTACGATACTTAGACATCTGCAGACGCTATTTTCTAGCAAGGAAGTGTCGCATTTACAATCATTTGAAGTGTAGACGAGGAATACGTAACACTTCGCAAATCACATTATATCTTACCATGAAACATAGAAATGAGATGCGATATCGCGTTTTAAGAAGCATTAGAACTCTATTGCTGCGATACCTAGACATCTGCAGACGCTATTTCCTAGCAAGGAAGTGTCGCATTTACATTCATTTGAAGTGTAGACGAGGAATACATGACACTTCGCAAATCATATTATATCTTACGATGAAACATAGAAATGAGATGCGATATCGCGTTTTAAGAAGCATTAGAACTCTACTGCTACGATACGTAGACATCTGCAAACGCTATTTCCTTGCAAGGAAGTGTCGCATTTACATACATTTGAATCGTAGACGAGGAATGCAAAACACTTCGCAATGAATATTATATCTTATCATGAATCATAGAAATGAGGTGCGATATCGCGTTTTAAAGAGCATTAGAACACTATTGCTACGATACCTAGACATCTGCAGACGCTATTTCCTAGCAAGGAAGTGTCGCATTTACATTCATTTGAAGTGTAGACGAGGAATACATGACACTTCGCAAATCATATTATATCTTACCATGAAACATAGAAATGAGATGCGATATCGCGTTTTAAGAAGCATTAGAAATCTATTGCCACGATACGTAGAAATCTGCAAACGCTATTTCCTTGCAAGGAAGTGTCGCATTTACATTCATTTGAAGTGTAGACGAGGAATAAATAACACTTCGCAAATCATATTATATCTTACCATGAAACATAGAAATGAGATGCGATATCGCGTTTTAAGAAGCATTAGAACAATATCGCTACGATACTTAGACATCTGCAGACGCTATTTCCTAGCAAGGAAGTGTCGCATTTACATTCATTTGAAGTGTAGAATAGGAATACGTGACACTTCGAAATCACATTATATTTTACCATGAAACATAGAAATGAGATGCGATATCGCGTTTTAAGAAGCATTAGAACTCTATTGCTACGATACCTAGACATCGGCAGACGCTATTTCCTAGCAACGAAGTGTCGCATTTACACTCATTTGAAGTGTAGACGAGGAATACATAACACTTCGCAAATCATATTATATCTTACCATGAAACATAGAAATGAGATGCGATATCGCGTTTCAAGAAGCATTAGAACTCTATCGCATCGACAGGTAGACATCTGCAAACGCTATTTCCTTGCAAGGAAGTGTCGCATTTACATTCATTTGAAGTGTAGACGAGGAATAAATAGCACTTCGCAAATCATATTATATCTTACCATGAAACATAGAAATGAGATGCGATATCGCGTTTTAAGGAGCATTAGAACTCTATCGCTACGATACTTAGACATCTGCAGACGCTATTTCCTCGCAAGGAAGTGTCGCATTTACATTCATTTGAAGTGTAGACGAGGAATACGTAACACTTCGCAAATCATATTATATCTTACGATGAAACATAGAAATGAGATGCGGTGTCGCGTTTTAAGAAGCATTAGAAATCTATTGCCACGATACGTAGAAATCTGCAAACGCTATTTCCTTGCAAGGAAGTGTCGCATTTATATTCATTTGAAGTGTAGACGAGGAGTAAATAACACTTCGCAAATCATATGATATCTTACCATGAAACATAGAAATGAGATGCGATATCGCGTTTTAAGAAGCATTAGAACTCTATCGCTACGATACTTAGACATCTGCAGACGCTATTTCCTAGCAAGGAAGTGTCGCATTTACATTCATTTGAAGTGTAGACGAGGAATACGTAACACTTCGCAAATCACATTATATCTTACCATGAAACATAGAAATGAGATGCGATATCGCGTTTTAAGAAGCATTAGGACTCTATGGCTGCGATACCTAGACATCTGCAGACGCTATTTCCTAGCAAGGAAGTGTCGCATTTACATTCATTTGAAGTGTAGACGAGGAATACATGACACTTCGCAAATCATATTATATCTTACCATGAAACATGGAAATGAGATGCGATATCGCGTTTTAAGAAGCATTAGAAATCTATTGCTGCGATACGTAGAAATCTGCAAACGCTATTTCCTTGCAAGGAAGTGTCGCATTTACATCCATTTGAAGTGTAGACGAGAAATACATAACACTTCGCAAATCATATTATATCTGACCATGAAACATAGAAATGAGATGCGATATCGCGTTTTAAGAAGCATTAGAAATCTGTTGCTACGATACGTAGAAATCTGCAAACGCTATTTTCTTGCAAGGAAGTATCGCATTTACATTCATTTGAAGTGTAGACGAGGAGTACATAACACTACGCAAATCATATTATATCTTACCATGAATCATAGAAATGAGGTGCGATATCGCGTTTTAAAGAGCATTAGAACACTATTGCTACGATACCTAGACATCTGCAGACGCTATTTCCTAGCAAGGAAGTGTCGCATTTACATTCATTTGAAGTGTAGACGAGGAATACATGACACTTCGCAAATCATATTATATCTTACCATGAAACATAGAAATGACATGCGATATCGCGTTTTAAGAAGCATTAGAAATCTATTGCCACGATACGTAGAAATCAGCAAACGCTATTTCCTTGCAAGGAATTGTCGCATTTACATTCATTTGAAGTGTAGACGAGGAATAAATAACACTTCGCAAATCATATTATATCTTACCATGAAACATAGAAATGAGATGCAATATCGCGTTTTAAGAAGCATTAGAACAATATCGCTACGATACTTAGACATCTGCAGACGCTATTTCCTAGCAAGGAAGTGTCGCATTTACATTCATTTGAAGTGTAGAATAGGAATACGTGACACTTCGCAAATCACATTATATTTTACCATGAAACATAGAAATGAGATGCGATATCGCGTTTTAAGAAGCATTAGAACTCTATTGCTACGATACCTAGACATCGGCAGACGCTATTTCCTAGCAACGAAGTGTCGCATTTACACTCATTTGAAGTGTAGACGAGGAATACATAACACTTCGCAAATCATATTATATCCTACCATGAAACATAGAAATGAGATGCGATATCGCGTTTCAAGAAGCATTAGAACTCTATCGCTAGGCCAGGTAGACATCTGCAAACGCTATTTCCTTGCAAGGAAGTGTCGCATTTACATTCATTTGAAGTGTAGACGAGGAATACGTAACACTTCGCAAATCATATTATATCTTACGATGAAACATAGAAATGAGATGCGGTGTCGCGTTTTAAGAAGCATTAGAAATCTATTGCCACGATACGTAGAAATCTGCAAACGCTATTTCCTTGCAAGGAAGTGTCGCATTTATATTCATTTGAAGTGTAGACGAGGAATAAATAACACTTCGCAAATCATATTATATCTTACCATGAAACATAGAAATGAGATGCGATATCACGTTTTAAGAAGCATTAGAACAATATCGCTACGATACTTGGACATCTGCAGACGCTATTTCCTAGCAAGGAAGTGTCGCATTTACATTCATTTGTAGTGTAGACGAGGAATACGTAACACTTCGCAAATCATATTATATCTTACGATGAAACATAGAAATGAGATGCGGTGTCACGTTTTAAGAAGCATTAGAAATCTATTGCCACGATACGTAGAAATCTGCAAACGCTATTTCCTTGCAAGGAAGTGTCGCATTTACATTCATTTGAAGTGTAGAATAGGAATACGTGACACTTCGCAAATCACATTATATTTTACCATGAAACATAGAAATGAGATGCGATATCGCGTTTTAAGAAGCATTAGAACTCTATTGCTACGATACCTAGACATCGGCAGACGCTATTTCCTACCAACGAAGTGTCGCATTTACACTCATTTGAAGTGTAGACGAGGAATACATAACACTTCGCAAATCATATTATATCTTACCATGAAACATAGAAATGAGATGCGATATCGCGTTTCAAGAAGCATTAGAACTCTATCGCTAGGCCAGGTAGACATCTGCAAACGCTATTTCCTTGCAAGGTAGTGTCGCATTTACATTCATTTGAAGTGTAGACGAGGAATACGTAACACTTCGCAAATCATATTATATCTTACCATGAAACATAGAAATGAGATGCGATATCGCGTTTCAAGAAGCATTAGAACTCTATCGCTACGACAGGTAGACATCTGCAAACGCTATTTCCTTGCAAGGAAGTGTCGCATTTACATTCATTTGAAGTGTAGACGAGGAATAAATAACACTTCGCAAATCATATTATATCTTACCATGAAACATAGAAATGAGATGCGATATCGCGTTTTAAGAAGCATTAGAACTCTATCGCTACGATACTTAGACATCTGCAGACGCTATTTCCTAGCAAGGAAGTGTCGCATTTACATTCATTTGTAGTGTAGACGAGGAATACGTAACACTTCGCAAATCATATTATATCTTACGATGAAACATAGAAATGAGATGCGGTGTCACGTTTTAAGAAGCATTAGAAATCTATTGCCACGATACGTAGAAATCTGCAAACGCTATTTCCTTGCAAGGAAGTGTCGCATTTACATTCATTTGAAGTGTAGACGAGGAATAAATAACACTTCGCAAATCATATTATATCTTACCATGAAACATAGAAATGAGATGCGATATCGCGTTTTAAGAAGCATTAGAACAGTATCGCTACGATACTTAGACATCTGCAGACGCTATTTCCTAGCAAGGAAGTGTCGCATTTACATTCATTTGAAGTGTAGACTAGGAATACGTGACACTTCGCAAATCACATTATATCTTACGATGAAACATAGAAATGAGATGCGATATCGCGTTTTAAGAAGAATTAGAATTCTATTGCTACGATAGGTAGACACCTGCAAACGCTATTTCCTAGCGAGGAAGTGTCGCATTTACATTCATTTGAAGTGTAGACGAGGAATACATGACACTTCGCAAATCATATTATATCTTACGATGAAACATAGAAATGAGATGCGATATTGCGTTTAAAGAAGCATTAGAACTCTACTGCAACGATACGTAGACATCTGCAAACGCTATTTCCTTGCAAGGAAGTGTCGCATTTACATACATTTGAATCGTAGACGAGGAATGCAAAACACTTCGCAATGAATATTATATCTTATCATGAAACATAGGTATGAGATGCAATATCTCGTTTTAAGGAGCATTAGAACTCTACCGCTAGGATACCTAGACATCTGCAGACGCTATTTCCTAGCAAGGAAGTGTCGCATTTACATTCGTTTGAAGTGTAGACGAGGAATACATAGCACTTCGCAAATCATATTATATCTTACCATGAAACATAGAAATGAGATGCGATATCGCATTTTAAGAAGCATTAGAACTCTATCGCTACGATACCTAGACATCTGCAGACGCTATTTCCTTGCAAGGAAGTGTCGCATTTACATTCATTTGAAGTGTAGACGAGGAATAAATAACACTTCGCAAATCATATTATATCTTACCATGAAACATAGGAATGAGATGCGATATCGCGTTTTAAGAAGCATTAGAACAATATCGCTACGATACTTAGACATCTGCAGACGCTATTTCCTAGCAAGGAAGTGTCGCATTTACATTCATTTGAAGTGTAGAATAGGAATACGTGACACTTCGCAAATCACATTATATTTTACCATGAAACATAGAAATGAGATGCGATATCGCGTTTTAAGAAGCATTAGAACTCTATTGCTACGATACCTAGACATCGGCAGACGCTATTTCCTACCAACGAAGTGTCGCATTTACACTCATTTGAAGTGTAGACGAGGAATACATAACACTTCGCAAATCATATTATATCTTACCATGAAACATAGAAATGAGATGCGATATCGCGTTTCAAGAAGCATTAGAACTCTATCGCTAGGCCAGGTAGACATCTGCAAACGCTATTTCCTTGCAAGGAAGTGTCGCATTTACATTCATTTGAAGTGTAGACGAGGAATACGTAACACTTCGCAAATCATATTATATCTTACGATGAAACATAGAAATGAGATGCGGTGTCGCGTTTTAAGAAGCATTAGAAATCTATTGCCACGATACGTAGAAATCTGCAAACGCTATTTCCTTGCAAGGAAGTGTCGCATTTACATTCATTTGAAGTGTAGACGAGGAATAAATAACACTTCGCAAATCATATTATATCTTACCATGAAACATAGAAATGAGATGCGATATCACGTTTTAAGAAGCATTAGAACAATATCGCTACGATACTTGGACATCTGCAGACGCTATTTCCTAGCAAGGAAGTGTCGCATTTACATTCATTTGAAGCGCAGACGTGAAATACATAACACTTCGCAAATCATATTATATCTTACCATGAAACATAGAAATGAGATGCGATATCGCGTTTTAAGAAGCATTAGAACTCTATTGCTACGATAGGTAGACATCTGCAAACGCTATTTCCTTGCAAGGAAGTGCCGCATTTACATTCATTTGAAGTGTAGACGAGGAATACATAACACTTCGCAAATCACATTATATCTTACCATGAAACATAGAAATGAGATGCGATATCGCGTTTTAAGAAGCATTAGAAATCTATTGCTACGATACGTAGAAATCTGCAAACGCTATTTCCTTGCAAGGAAGTGTCGCATTTACATTCATTTGAAGTGTAGACGTGAAATACATAACACTTCGCAAATCATATTATATCTTACCATGAAACATAGAAATGAGATGCGATATCGCGTTTTAAGAAGCATTAGAACTCTATCGCTACGATACCTAGACATCTGCAGACGCTATTTCCTTTCAAGGAAGTGTCGCATTTACATTCATTTGAAGTGTAGACGAGGAGTACATAACACTACGCAAATCATATTGTATCTTACCATGAAACATAGAAATGAGATGCGATATCGCGTTTTAAGAAGCATTAGAACTCTATTGCTACGATACCTAGACATCTGCAGACGCTATTTCCTAGCAAGGAAGTGTCGCATTTACATTCATTTGAAGTGTAGACGAGGAATACATAACACTTCGCAAATCATATCATATCTTACCATGAAACATAGAAATGAGATGTGATATCGCGTTAAGAAGCATTTGAACTCTATTGCTTCGATACGTAGACATCTGCAAACGCTATTTCCTTGCAAGGAAGTGTCGCATTTACATTCACTTGAATCGTAGACGAGGAATGCATAACACTTCGCAATGAATATTATATCTTATCATGAAACATAGATATGAGATGCAATATCTCGTTTTAAGAAGCATTTGAACTCTATCGCTACGATACCTAGACATCTGCAGACGCTATTTCCTAGCAAGGAAGTGTCGCATTCACATTCATTTGAAGTGTAGACGAGGAATACATAACACTTCGCAAATCATATTATATCTTACCATGAAACATAGAAATGAGATGCGATATCGCGTTTTAAGAATCATAAGAACTCTATTGCTACGACACGTAGACATCTGCAGACGCTATTTCCTAGCAAGGAAGTGTCGCATTTACATTCATTTGAAGTGTAGACGAGGAATACGTAACACTTCGCAAATCACATTATATCTTACCATGAAACATAGAAATGAGATGCGATATCGCGTTTTAAGAAGCATTAGAACTCTATTGCTGCGATACCTAGACATCTGCAGACGCTATTTCCTAGCAAGGAAGTGTCGCATTTACATTCATTTGAAGTGTAGACGAGGAATACATGACACTTCGCAAATCATATTATATCTTCCCATGAAACATAGAAATGAGATGCGATATCGCGTTTTAAGAAGCATTTGAACTCTATTGCTACGATACGTAGATATTGTGCAAACGCTATTTCCTTGCAAGGAAGCGTCGCATTTACTTTCATTTGAATCGTAGACGAGGAATGCATAACACTTCGCAATGAATATTATATCTTACCATGAAACATAGATATGAGATGCGATATCGCGTTTTAAGAAGCATTTGAACTCTATTGCTTCGATACGTAGACATCTGCAAACGCTATTTCCTTGCAAGGAAGTGTCGCATTTACATTCACTTGAATCGTAGACGAGGAATGCATAACACTTCGCAATGAATATTATATCTTATCATGAAACATAGATATGAGATGCAATATCTCGTTTTAAGAAGCATTTGAACTCTATCGCTACGATACCTAGACATCTGCAGACGCTATTTCCTAGCAAGGAAGTGTCGCATTCACATTCATTTGAAGTGTAGACGAGGAATACATAACACTTCGCAAATCATATTATATCTTACCATGAAACATAGAAATGAGATGCGATATCGCGTTTTAAGAATCATATGAACTCTATTGCTACGATACGTAGATATCTGCAAACGCTATTTCCTTGCAAGGAAGCGTCGCATTTACTTTCATTTGAATCGTAGACGAGGAATGCATAACACTTCGCAATGAATATTATATCTTATCATGAAACATAGATATGAGATGCGATATCGCGTTTTAAGAAGCATTAGAACTCTATTGCTACGATGCGTAGACATCTGCAAACGCTATTTCCTAGCAAGGAAATGTCGCATTTACATTCATTTGAAGTGTAGACGAGGAATACATAACACTTCGCAAATCATATTATATCTTACCATGAAACATAGAAATGAGATGCGATATCGCGTTTTATGAAGCATTAGAAATCTATTGCTACGATACGTAGACATCTGCAAACGCTATTTCCTACCAAGGAAGTGTCGCATTTACATTCATTTGAAGTGTAGACGTGAAATACATAACACTTCGCAAATCATATTATATCTTACCATGAAACATAGAAATGAGATGCGCTATCGCGCTTTAAGAAGCATTAGAACTCTATTGCTACGATAGGTAGACATCTGCAAACGCTATTTCCTAGCGAGAAAGTGTCGCATTCACATTCATTTGAAGTGTAGACGATGAATACATAACACTTCGCAAATCATATTGCATCTTACCATGAAACATAGAAATGAGGTGCGATATCGCGTTTTAAGAAGCATTAGAACTCTATCGCTACGATACCTAGACATCTGCAGACGCTATTTCCTAGCAAGGAAATGTCGCATTTAGATTCATTTGAAGTGTAGACGAGGCATACATAACACTTCGCAAATCATATTATATCTTACCATGAAACATAGAAATGAGATGCGATATCGCGTTTTAAGAATCATATGAACTCTATTGCTACGATACGTAGGTATCTGCAAACGCTATTTCCTTGCAAGGAAGTGTCGCATTTACATTCTTCTGAGGTGTAGACGTGAAATACATAACACTTCGCAAATCATATTATATCTTACCATGAAACATAGAAATGAGATGCGATATCGCGTTTTAAGAAGCATTAGAAATCTATTGCTACGATAGGTAGACATCTGCAAACGCTATTTCTTTGCAAGGAAGTGTCGCATTTACATTCATTTGAAGTGTAGACGTGAAATACATAACACTTCGCAAATCATATTATATCTTACCATGAAACATAGAAATGAGATGCGATATCGCGTTTTAAGAAGCATTAGAACTCTATTGCTACGATACCTAGACATCTGCAAACGCTATTTCCTTGCAAGGAAGTGTCGCATTTACATTCATTTGAATCGTAGACGAGGAATGCATAACACTTCGCAATGAATATTATATATTATCATGCAACATAGATATGAGATGCGATATCGCGTTTTAAGAAGCATTAGAAACCTATTGCTACGATACGTAGACATCTGCAGACGCTATTTCCTAGCGAGGAAGTGTCGCATTTACATTCATTTGAAGTGCAGACGAGGAATACATAACTCTTCGCAAATCATATTATATCTTACCATGAACCATAGAAATGAGATGCGATATCGCGTTTTAACAATCATAAGAACTCTATTGCTTCGATACGTAGACATCTGCAAACGCTATTTCCTGGCAAGGAAGTGTCGCATTTACATTCATTTGAAGTGTAGACGAGAAATACATAACACTTCGCAAATCACATTATATCTTACCATGAAACATAGAAATGAGATGCGATATCGCGTTTTAAGAATCATAAGAACTCTATTGCTACGATACGTAGACACCTGCAAACGCTATTTCCTAGCGAGGAAGTGTCGCATTTACATTCATTTGAAGTGTAGACGAGGAATACATAACACGTCGCAAATCACATTATATCTTACCATGAACCATAGAAATGAGATTCGATATCGCGTTTTAAGAAGCATTAGAACTCTATTGCTACGGTAGGTAGACATCTGCAAACGCTATTTCCTAGCGAGGAAGTGTCGCATTCACATTCATTTGAAGTGTAGACGATGAATACATAACACTTCGCAAATCATATTGCATCTTACCATGAAACATAGAAATGAGATGCGATATCGCGTTTTAGGAAGCATTAGAACTCTATCGCTACGATACCTAGACATCTGCAGACGCTATTTCCTAGCAAGGAAATGTCGCATTTAGATTCATTTGAAGTGTAGACGAGGCATACATAACACTTCGCAAATCATATTATATCTTACCATGAAACATAGAAATGAGATGCGATATCGCGTTTTAAGAATCATATGAACTCTATTGCTACGATACGTAGGTATCTGCAAACGCTATTGCCTTGCAAGGAAGTGTCGCATTTACTTTCATTTGAATCGTAGACGAGGAATGCATAACACTTCGCAAATCATATTATATGTTATCATGAAACATAGATATGAGATGCGATATCGCGTTTTAAGAAGCATTAGAACTCTATTGCTACGATAGGTAGACATCTGCAAACGCTATTTCCTAGCAAGGAAATGTCGCATTTACATTCTTTTGAAGTGTAGACGTGAAATACATAACACTTCGCAAATCATATTATATCTTACCATGAAACATAGAAATGAGATGCGATATCGCGTTTTAAGAATCATATGAACTCTATTGCTACGATACGTAGGTATCTGCAAACGCTATTTCCTTGCAAGGAAGTGTCGCATTTACATTCATTTGAAGTGTAGACGAGAAATACATAACACTTCGCAAATCATATTATATCTTACCATGAACCATAGAAATGAGATGCGATATCGCGTTTTAAGAATCATAAGTACTCTATTGCTACGATACGTAGACATCTGCAAACGCTATTTCCTTGCAAGGAAGTGTCGCATTGACATTCATTTGAAGTGCAGACGAGGAATACATAACACTTCGCAAATCATACTATATCTTACCATGAAACATAGGAATTAGATGCGATATCGCGTTTTAAGAAGCATTAGAACTCTATTGCTACGATACCTAGACATCTGCAAACGCTATTTCCTTGCAAGGAAGTGTCGCATTTACATTCATTTGATTCGTAGACGAGGAGTGCATAACACTTCGCAATGAATATTATATATTATCATGCAACATAGATATGAGATGCGATATCGCGTTTTAAGAAGCATTATAACCCTATTGCTGCGATAGGTAGACATCTGCAAACGCTATTTCCTTGCAAGGAAGTGTCGCATTTACATTCATTTGAAGTGTAGACGAGGAATACATAACACTTCGCAAATCATATTTTATCTTACCATGAAACATAGAAATGAGGTGCGATATCGCGTTTTAAGAAGCATTTGAACTCTATCGCTACGATACCTAGACATCTGCAGACGCTATTTCCTAGCAAGGAAGTGTCGCATTCACATTCATTTGAAGTGTAGACGAGGAATACATAACACTTCGCAAATCATATTATATCTTACCATGAAACATAGAAATGAGATGCGATATCGCGTTTTAAGAATCATATGGACTCTATTGCTACGATACATAGGTATCTGCAAACGCTATTTCCTTGCAAGGAAGTGTCGCATTTACTTTCATTTGAATCGTAGGCGAGGAATGCATAACACTTCGCAATGAATATTATATCTTATCATGAAACATAGATATGAGATGCGATATCGCGTTTTAAGAAGCATTAGAACTCTATTGCTACGATACGTAGACATCTGCAAACGCTATTTCCTAGCAAGGAAATGTCGCATTTACATTCATTTGAAGTGTAGACGAGGAATACATAACACTTCGCAAATCATATTATATCTTACCATGAAACATAGAAATGAGATGCGATATCGCGTTTTAAGAAGCATTAGAACTCTATTGCTACGATACGTAGACATCTGCAAACGCTATTTCCTAGCAAGGAAATGTCGCATTTACATTCATTTGAAGTGTAGACGAGGAATACATAACACTTCGCAAATCATATTATATCTTACCATGAAACATAGAAATGAGATGCGATATCGCGTTTTAAGAATCATATGAACTCTATTGCTACGATACGTAGGTATCTGCAAACGCTATTGCCTTGCAAGGAAGTGTCGCATTTACTTTCATTTGAATCGTAGACGAGGAATGCATAACACTTCGCAAATCATATTATATGTTATCATGAAACATAGATATGAGATGCGATATCGCGTTTTAAGAAGCATTAGAACTCTATTGCTACGATAGGTAGACATCTGCAAACGCTATTTCCTAGCAAGGAAATGTCGCATTTACATTCTTTTGAAGTGTAGACGTGAAATACATAACACTTCGCAAATCATATTATATCTTACCATGAAACATAGAAATGAGATGCGATATCGCGTTTTAAGAATCATATGAACTCTATTGCTACGATACGTAGGTATCTGCAAACGCTATTTCCTTGCAAGGAAGTGTCGCATTTACATTCATTTGAAGTGTAGACGAGAAATACATAACACTTCGCAAATCATATTATATCTTACCATGAACCATAGAAATGAGATGCGATATCGCGTTTTAAGAATCATAAGTACTCTATTGCTACGATACGTAGACATCTGCAAACGCTATTTCCTTGCAAGGAAGTGTCGCATTGACATTCATTTGAAGTGCAGACGAGGAATACATAACACTTCGCAAATCATACTATATCTTACCATGAAACATAGGAATTAGATGCGATATCGCGTTTTAAGAAGCATTAGAACTCTATTGCTACGATACCTAGACATCTGCAAACGCTATTTCCTTGCAAGGAAGTGTCGCATTTACATTCATTTGATTCGTAGACGAGGAGTGCATAACACTTCGCAATGAATATTATATATTATCATGCAACATAGATATGAGATGCGATATCGCGTTTTAAGAAGCATTATAACCCTATTGCTGCGATAGGTAGACATCTGCAAACGCTATTTCCTTGCAAGGAAGTGTCGCATTTACATTCATTTGAAGTGTAGACGAGGAATACATAACACTTCGCAAATCATATTTTATCTTACCATGAAACATAGAAATGAGGTGCGATATCGCGTTTTAAGAAGCATTTGAACTCTATCGCTACGATACCTAGACATCTGCAGACGCTATTTCCTAGCAAGGAAGTGTCGCATTCACATTCATTTGAAGTGTAGACGAGGAATACATAACACTTCGCAAATCATATTATATCTTACCATGAAACATAGAAATGAGATGCGATATCGCGTTTTAAGAATCATATGGACTCTATTGCTACGATACATAGGTATCTGCAAACGCTATTTCCTTGCAAGGAAGTGTCGCATTTACTTTCATTTGAATCGTAGGCGAGGAATGCATAACACTTCGCAATGAATATTATATCTTATCATGAAACATAGATATGAGATGCGATATCGCGTTTTAAGAAGCATTAGAACTCTATTGCTACGATACGTAGACATCTGCAAACGCTATTTCCTAGCAAGGAAATGTCGCATTTACATTCATTTGAAGTGTAGACGAGGAATACATAACACTTCGCAAATCATATTATATCTTACCATGAAACATAGAAATGAGATGCGATATCGCGTTTTAAGAAGCATTAGAAATCTATTGCTACGATACGTAGACATCTACAAACGCTATTTCCTGGCAAGGAAGTGTCGCATTTACATTCATTTGAAGTGCAGACGAGGAATAAATAACACTTCGCAAATCATATTATATCTTACCATGAAACATAGAAATGAGATGCGATATCGCGTTTTAAGAAGCATTAGAACAATATCGCTACGATACTTAGACATCTGCAGACGCTATATCCTAGCAAGGAAGTGTCGCATTTACATTCATTTGAAGTGTAGATTAGGAATACGTGACACTTCGCAAAACACATTATATTTTACCATGAAACATAGAAATGAGATGCGATATCGCGTTTTAAGAAGCATTAGAACTCTATTGCTACGATACGTAGACATCTGCAAACGCTATTTCCTAGCAAGGAAATGTCGCATTTACATTCATTTGAAGTGTAGACGAGGAATACATAACACTTCGCAAATCATATTATATCTTACCATGAAACATAGAAATGAGATGCGATATCGCGTTTTAAGAAGCATTAGAAATCTATTGCTACGATACGTAGACATCTGCAAACGCTATTTCTTTGCAAGGAAGTGTCGCATTTACATTCATTTGAAGTGTAGACGTGAAATACATAACACTTCGCAAATCATATTATATCTTACCATGAAACATAGAAATGAGATGCGATATCGCGTTTTAAGAAGCATTAGAACTCTATTGCTACGATAGGTAGACATCTGCAAACGCTATTTCCTAGCGAGGAAGTGTCGCATTCACATTCATTTGAAGTGTAAACGATGAATACATAACACTTCGCAAATCATATTGCATCTTACCATGAAACATAGAAATGAGATGCGATATCGCGTTTTAAGAAGCATTAGAACTCTATCGCTACGATACCTAGACATCTGCAGACGCTATTTCCTAGCAAGGAAATGTCGCATTTAGATTCATTTGAAGTGTAGACGAGGCATACATAAGACTTCGCAAATCATATTATAACTTACCATGAAACATAGAAATGAAATGCGATATCGCGTTTTAAGAAGCATTAGAACTCTATTGCTACGATAGGTAGACATCTGCAAACGCTATTTCCTAGCGAGGAAGTGTCGCATTCACATTCAATTGAAGTGTAGACGATGAATACATAACACTTCGCAAATCATATTGCATCTTACCATGAAACATAGAAATGAGATGCGATATCGCGTTTTAAGAAGCATTAGAACTCTATCGCTACGATACCTAGACATCTGCAGACGCTATTTCCTAGCAAGGAAATGTCGCATTTAGATTCATTTGAAGTGTAGACGAGGCATACATAACACTTCGCAAATCATATTATATCTTACCATGAAACATAGAAATGAGGTGCGATATCGCGTTTTAAGAATCATATGAACTCTATTGCTACGATACATAGGTATCTGCAAACGCTATTTCCTTGCAAGGAAGTGTCGCATTTACTTTCATTTGAATCGTAGACGAGGAATGCATAACACTTCGCAATGAATATTATATCTTATCATGAAACATAGATATGAGATGCGATATCGCGTTTTAAGAAGCATTAGAACTCTATTGCTACGATACGTAGACATCTGCAAACGCTATTTCCTAGCAAGGAAATGTCGCATTTACATTCATTTGAAGTGTAGACGAGGAATACATAACACTTCGCAAATCATATTATATCTTACCATGAAACATAGAAATGAGATGCGATATCGCGTTTTAAGAAGCATTAGAAATCTATTGCTACGATACGTAGACATCTACAAACGCTATTTCCTGGCAAGGAAGTGTCGCATTTACATTCATTTGAAGTGCAGACGAGGAATAAATAACACTTCGCAAATCATATTATATCTTACCATGAAACATAGAAATGAGATGCGATATCGCGTTTTAAGAAGCATTAGAACAATATCGCTGCGATACTTAGACATCTGCAGACGCTATATCCTAGCAAGGAAGTGTCGCATTTACATTCATTTGAAGTGTAGACTAGGAATACGTGACACTTCGCAAAACACATTATATTTTACCATGAAACATAGAAATGAGATGCGATATCGCGTTTTAAGAATCATAAGAACTCTATTGCTACGATACGTAGACATCTGCAAACGCTATTTCCTAGCGAGGAAGTGTCTCATTCACATTCATTTGAAGTGTAGACGAGAAGTACATAACACTACGCAAATCATATTAAATCTTACCATGAATCATAGAAATGAGATGCGATATCGCGTTTTAAAGAGCATTAGAACTCTATTGCTACGATACCTAGACATCTGCAGGCGCTATTTCCTAGCAAGGAAGTGTCGCATTTACATTCATTTGAAGTGTAGACGAGGAATACATAACACTTCGCAAATCATATTTTATCTTACCATGAAACATAGAAATGAGATGCGATATCGCGTTTTAAGAAGCATTTGAACTCTATTGCTTCGATACGTAGACATCTGCAAACGCTATTTCCTTGGAAGGAAGTGTCGCATTTACATTCACTTGAATCGTAGACGAGGAATGCATAACACTTCGCAATGAATATTATATCTTATCATGAAACATAGATATGAGATGCAATATCTCGTTTTAAGAAGCATTTGAACTCTATCGCTACGATACCTAGACATCTGCAGACGCTATTTCCTAGCAAGGAAGTGTCGCATTCACATTCATTTGAAGTGTAGACGAGGAATACATTACACTTCGCAAATCATATTATATCTTACCATGAAACATAGAAATGAGATGCGATATCGCGTTTTAAGAATCATATGGACTCTATTGCTACGATACGTAGATATCTGCAAACGCTATTTCCTTGCAAGGAAGCGTCGCATTTACTTTCATTTGAATCGTAGACGAGGAATGCATAACACTTCGCAATGAATATTATATCTTATCATGAAACATAGATATGAGATGCCATATCGCGTTTTAAGAATCATAAGAACTCTATCGCTACGATACCTAGACATCTGCAGACGCTATTTCCTAGCAAGGAAGTGTCGCATTCACATTCATTTGAAGTGTAGACGAGGAATACATTACACTTCGCAAATCATATTATATCTTACCATGAAACATAGAAATGAGATGCGATATCGCGTTTTAAGAATCATATGGACTCTATTGCTACGATACGTAGATATCTGCAAACGCTATTTCCTTGCAAGGAAGCGTCGCATTTACTTTCATTTGAATCGTAGACGAGGAATGCATAACACTTCGCAATGAATATTATATCTTATCATGAAACATAGATATGAGATGCCATATCGCGTTTTAAGAAGCATTAGAACTCTATTGCTACGATACGTAGACATCTGCAAACGCTATTTCCTAGCAAGGAAATGTCGCATTTACATTCATTTGAAGTGTAGACGAGGAATACATAACACTTCGCAAATCATATTATATCTTACCATGAAACATAGAAATGAGATGCGATATCGCGTTTTAAGAAGCATTAGAAATCTATTGCTACGATACGTAGACATCTGCAAACGCTATTTCTTTGCAAGGAAGTGTCGCATTTACATTCATTTGAAGTGTAGACGTGAAATACATAACACTTCGCAAATCATATTATATCTTACCATGAAACATAGAAATGAGATGCGATATCGCGTTTTAAGAAGCATTAGAACTCTATTGCTACGATAGGTAGACATCTGCAAACGCTATTTCCTAGCGAGGAAGTGTCGCATTCACATTCATTTGAAGTGTAAACGATGAATACATAACACTTCGCAAATCATATTGCATCTTACCATGAAACATAGAAATGAGATGCGATATCGCGTTTTAAGAAGCATTAGAACTCTATCGCTACGATACCTAGACATCTGCAGACGCTATTTCCTAGCAAGGAAATGTCGCATTTAGATTCATTTGAAGTGTAGACGAGGCATACATAACACTTCGCAAATCATATTATAACTTACCATGAAACATAGAAATGAAATGCGATATCGCGTTTTAAGAAGCATTAGAACTCTATTGCTACGATAGGTAGACATCTGCAAACGCTATTTCCTAGCGAGGAAGTGTCGCATTCACATTCAATTGAAGTGTAGACGATGAATACATAACACTTCGCAAATCATATTGCATCTTACCATGAAACATAGAAATGAGATGCGATATCGCGTTTTAAGAAGCATTAGAACTCTATCGCTACGATACCTAGACATCTGCAGACGCTATTTCCTAGCAAGGAAATGTCGCATTTAGATTCATTTGAAGTGTAGACGAGGCATACATAACACTTCGCAAATCATATTATATCTTACCATGAAACATAGAAATGAGGTGCGATATCGCGTTTTAAGAATCATATGAACTCTATTGCTACGATACATAGGTATCTGCAAACGCTATTTCCTTGCAAGGAAGTGTCGCATTTACTTTCATTTGAATCGTAGACGAGGAATGCATAACACTTCGCAATGAATATTATATCTTATCATGAAACATAGATATGAGATGCGATATCGCGTTTTAAGAAGCATTAGAACTCTATTGCTACGATACGTAGACATCTGCAAACGCTATTTCCTAGCAAGGAAATGTCGCATTTACATTCATTTGAAGTGTAGACGAGGAATACATAACACTTCGCAAATCATATTATATCTTACCATGAAACATAGAAATGAGATGCGATATCGCGTTTTAAGAAGCATTAGAAATCTATTGCTACGATACGTAGACATCTACAAACGCTATTTCCTGGCAAGGAAGTGTCGCATTTACATTCATTTGAAGTGCAGACGAGGAATAAATAACACTTCGCAAATCATATTATATCTTACCATGAAACATAGAAATGAGATGCGATATCGCGTTTTAAGAAGCATTAGAACAATATCGCTGCGATACTTAGACATCTGCAGACGCTATATCCTAGCAAGGAAGTGTCGCATTTACATTCATTTGAAGTGTAGACTAGGAATACGTGACACTTCGCAAAACACATTATATTTTACCATGAAACATAGAAATGAGATGCGATATCGCGTTTTAAGAATCATAAGAACTCTATTGCTACGATACGTAGACATCTGCAAACGCTATTTCCTAGCGAGGAAGTGTCTCATTCACATTCATTTGAAGTGTAGACGAGAAGTACATAACACTACGCAAATCATATTAAATCTTACCATGAATCATAGAAATGAGATGCGATATCGCGTTTTAAAGAGCATTAGAACTCTATTGCTACGATACCTAGACATCTGCAGGCGCTATTTCCTAGCAAGGAAGTGTCGCATTTACATTCATTTGAAGTGTAGACGAGGAATACATAACACTTCGCAAATCATATTTTATCTTACCATGAAACATAGAAATGAGATGCGATATCGCGTTTTAAGAAGCATTTGAACTCTATTGCTTCGATACGTAGACATCTGCAAACGCTATTTCCTTGGAAGGAAGTGTCGCATTTACATTCACTTGAATCGTAGACGAGGAATGCATAACACTTCGCAATGAATATTATATCTTATCATGAAACATAGATATGAGATGCAATATCTCGTTTTAAGAAGCATTTGAACTCTATCGCTACGATACCTAGACATCTGCAGACGCTATTTCCTAGCAAGGAAGTGTCGCATTCACATTCATTTGAAGTGTAGACGAGGAATACATTACACTTCGCAAATCATATTATATCTTACCATGAAACATAGAAATGAGATGCGATATCGCGTTTTAAGAATCATATGGACTCTATTGCTACGATACGTAGATATCTGCAAACGCTATTTCCTTGCAAGGAAGCGTCGCATTTACTTTCATTTGAATCGTAGACGAGGAATGCATAACACTTCGCAATGAATATTATATCTTATCATGAAACATAGATATGAGATGCCATATCGCGTTTTAAGAATCATAAGAACTCTATCGCTACGATACCTAGACATCTGCAGACGCTATTTCCTAGCAAGGAAGTGTCGCATTCACATTCATTTGAAGTGTAGACGAGGAATACATTACACTTCGCAAATCATATTATATCTTACCATGAAACATAGAAATGAGATGCGATATCGCGTTTTAAGAATCATATGGACTCTATTGCTACGATACGTAGATATCTGCAAACGCTATTTCCTTGCAAGGAAGCGTCGCATTTACTTTCATTTGAATCGTAGACGAGGAATGCATAACACTTCGCAATGAATATTATATCTTATCATGAAACATAGATATGAGATGCCATATCGCGTTTTAAGAAGCATTAGAACTCTATTGCTACGATACGTAGACATCTGCAAACGCTATTTCCTAGCAAGGAAATGTCGCATTTACATTCATTTGAAGTGTAGACGAGGAATACATAACACTTCGCAAATCATATTATATCTTACCATGAAACATAGAAATGAGATGCGATATCGCGTTTTAAGAAGCATTAGAAATCTATTGCTACGATACGTAGACATCTGCAAACGCTATTTCTTTGCAAGGAAGTGTCGCATTTACATTCATTTGAAGTGTAGACGTGAAATACATAACACTTCGCAAATCATATTATATCTTACCATGAAACATAGAAATGAGATGCGATATCGCGTTTTAAGAAGCATTAGAACTCTACTGCTACGATAGGTAGACATCTGCAAACGCTATTTCCTAGCGAGGAAGTGTCGCATTCACATTCATTTGAAGTGTAAACGATGAATACATAACACTTCGCAAATCATATTGCATCTTACCATGAAACATAGAAATGAGATGCGATATCGCGCTTTAAGAAGCATTAGAACTCTATCGCTACGATACCTAGACATCTGCACACGCTATTTCCTAGCAAGGAAATGTCGCATTTAGATTCATTTGAAGTGTAGACGAGGCATACATAACACTTCGCAAATCATATTATATCTTACCATGAAACATAGAAATGAGATGCGATATCGCGTTTTAAGAATCATATGAACTCTATTGCTACGATACGTAGGTATCTGCAGACGCTATTTCCTTGCAAGGAAGTGTCGCATTTACTTTCATTTGAATCGTAGACGAGGAATGCATAACACTTCGCAATGAATATTATATGTTATCATGAAACATAGATATGAGATGCGATATCGCGTTTTAAGAAGCATTAGAACTCTATTGCTACGATAGGTAGACATCTGCAAACGCTATTTCCTAGCAAGGAAATGTCGCATTTACATTCTTTTGAAGTGTAGACGTGAAATACATAACACTTCGCAAATCATATTACATCTTACCATGAAACATAGAAATGAGATGCGATATCGCGTTTTTTAAGAAGCATTAGAACTCTATTGCTACGATACCTAGACATCTGCAGACGCTATTTCCTAGCAAGGAAGTGTCGCATTTACATTCATTTGAAGTGTAGACGAGGAATACATGACACTTCGCAAATCATATTATATCTTAGCATGAAACATAGAAATGAGATGCGATATCGCTTTTTAAGAATCATCTGAACTCTATTGCTACGATACCTAGACATCTGCAAACGCTATTTCCTTGCAAGGAAGTGTCGCATTTACATTCATTTGAATCGTAGACGAGGAATGCATAACACTTCGCAATGAATATTATATATTATCATGCAACATAGATATGAGATGCGATATCGCGTTTTATGAAGCATTAGAAATCTATTGCTACGATACGTAGACATCTGCAGACGCTATTTCCTAGCGAGGAAGTGTCGCATTTACATTCATTTGAAGTGCAGACGAGGAATACATAACTCTTCGCAAATCATATTATATCTTACCATGAACCATAGAAATGAGATGCGATATCGCGTTTTAAGAATAATAAGAACTCTATTGCTACGATACGTAGACATCTGCAAACGCTATTTCCTGGCAAGGAAGTGTCGCATTTACATTCATTTGAAGTGTAGACGAGAAATACATAGCACTTCGCAAATCACATTATATCTTACTATGAAACATAGAAATGAGATGCGATATCGCGTTTTAAGAATCATAAGAACTCTATTGCTACGATACGTAGACATCTGCAAACGCTATTTCCTAGCAAGGAAGTGTCGCATTTACATTCATTTGAAGTGTAGATGAGGAATACATAACACATCGCAAATCATATTATATCTTACCATGAACCATAGAAATGAGATGCGATATCGCGTTTTAAGAATCATAAGAACTCTATTGCTACGATACGTAGACATCTGCAAACGCTATCTCCTAGCGAGGAAGTGTCTCATTCACATTCATTTGAAGTGTAGACGAGAAATACATAACACTTCGCAAATCATATTATATCTTACCATGAAACATAGTAATGACATGCGATATCGTGTTTTAAGAAGCATTAGAACTCTATCGCTACGATACCTAGACATCTGCAGACGCTATTTCCTAGCAAGCAAGTGTCGCATTTACATTCACTTGAATCGTAGACGAGGAATGCATAACACTTCGCAATGAATATTATATCTTATCATGAAACATAGATATGAGATGCAATATCTCATTTTAAAAAGCATTTGAACTCTATAGCTACGATACCTAGACCTCTGCAGACGCTATTTCCTAGCAAGGAAGTGTCGCATTCACATTCATTTGAAGTGTAGACGTGAAATACATAACACTTCGCAATTCATATTATATCTTACCATGAAACATAGAAATGAGATGCGATATCGCGTTTTAAGAATCATATGAACTCTATTGCTACGATACGTAGGTATCTGCAAACGCTATTTCCTTGCAAGGAAGTGTCGCATTTACTTTCATTTGAATCGTAGACGAGGAATGCATAACACTTCGCAATGAATATTATATCTTATCATGAAACATAGATATGAGATGCGATATCGCGTTTTAAGAAGCATTAGAACTCTATTGCTACGATAGGTAGACATCTGCAAACGCTATTTCCTAGCAAGGAAATGTCGCATTTACATTCATTTGAAGTGTGGACGTGAAATACATAACACTTCGCAAATCATATTATATCTTACCATGAAACATAGAAATGAAATGCGATATCGCGTTTTAAGAAGCATTAGAACTCTATTGCTACGATAGGTAGACATATGCAAACGCTATTTCCTTGCAAGGAAGTGTCGCATTGACATTCATTTGAAGTGCAGACGAGGAATACATAACACTTCGCAAATCATACTATATCTTACCATGAAACATAGGAATTAGATGCGATATCGCGTTTTAAGAAGCATTAGAACTCTATTGCTACGATACCTAGACATCTGCAAACGCTATTTCCTTGCAAGGAAGCGTCGCATTTACTTTCATTTGAATCGTAGACGAGGAATGCATAACACTTCGCAAATCATATTATATCTTACCATGAAACATAGAAATGAGATGCGATATCGCGTTTTAAGAAGCATTAGAACTCTATTGCTACGATAGGTAGACATCTGCAAACGCTATTTCCTAGCGAGGAAGTGTCGCATTCACATTCATTTGAAGTGTAAACGATGAATACATAACACTTCGCAAATCATATTGCATCTTACCATGAAACATAGAAATGAGATGCGATATCGCGTTTTTTAAGAAGCATTAGAACTCTATTGCTACGATACCTAGACATCTGCAGACGCTATTTCCTAGCAAGGAAGTGTCGCATTTACATTCATTTGAAGTGTAGACGAGGAATACATCACGCTTCGCAAATCATATTATATCTTACCATGAAACATAGAAATGAGATGCGATATTGTGTTTTGAGAAGCATTAGAACTCTATCGCTGCGATACCTAGACATCTGCAGACGCTATTTCCTTGCAAGGATGTGTCGCATTTACATTCATTTGAAGTGAAGACGAGGAGTACATAACACTTCGCAAATCATATTATATCTTACCATGAAACATAGAAATGAGATGCGATATCGCGTTTTAAGAAGCATTGGAAATCTATTGCTACGATACGTAGACATCTGAAAACACTATTCCTTTGCAAGGAAGTGTCGCATTTACATTCATTTGAAGTGTAGACCAGGAATACATAACACTTCGCAAATCATATTCTATCTTACCATGAAACATAGAAATGAGATGCGATATCGCGTATTATGAAGCATTAGATTTCTATTGCTACGATAGGTAGACATCTGCAAGCGCTATTTCCTACCAAGGATGTGTCGCATTTACATTCATATGAAGCGTAGACGAGGAATACATAACACTTCGCAAATCTTATTATATCTTACCATGAAACATAGGAATGAGATGCGATATCGCGTTTTAAGAAGCATTAGAACTCTATTGCTACGATACCTAAACATCTGCAAACGCTATTTCCTTGCAAGGAAGTGTCGCATTTACATTCATTTCAATCGTAGACGAGGAATGCATAACACTTCGCAATGAATATTATATCTTATCGTGAAACATAGATATGAGATGCAACATCTCGTTTTAAGAAGCATTTGAACTCTATTGCTACGATACCTAGACATCTGCAGACGCTATTTCCTAGCAAGGAAGAGTCGCATTTACATTCATTTGAAGTGTAGACGAGGAATACATAACACTTCGCAAATCACATTATATCTTACCGTGAAACATAGAAATGAGATGCGATATCGCGTTTTATGAATCATAAGAACTCTATTGCTACGATACGTAGACATCTGCAAACGCTCTTTCCTTGCAAGGAAGTGTCGCATTAACATTCATATGAAGTGTAGACGAGGAATACATAACACTTCGCAAATCATATTATATCTTACCATGAAACATGGAAATGTGGTGCGATATCGCGTTTTAAGAAGCATTAGAACACTATTGCTACGATACGTAGACATCTGCAAACGCTATTTCCTTGCTAGGAAGTGTCGCATTTACATTGATTAGAAGTGTAGACGAGGAATACATAACACTTCGCAAATCATATTATATCTTACTATGAAACATAGAAATGAGATACGATATCGCGTTTTAAGAAGCATTAGAACTCTATTGCTACGATACCTAAACATCTGCAAACGCTATTTCCTTGCAAGGAAGTGTCGCATTTACATTCATTTCAATCGTAGACGAGGAATGCATAACACTTCGCAATGAATATTATATCTTATCGTGAAACATAGATATGAGATGCAATATCGCGTTCTAAGAAGCATTAGATTTCTATTGCTACGATAGGTAGACATCTGCAAACGCTATTTCCTTGCTAGGAAGTGTCGCATTTACAATCATTTGAAGTGTAGACGAGGAATACATAACACTTCGCAAATCATATTATATCTTACCATGAAACATAGAAATGAGATACGATATCGCGTTGTAAGAATCATAAGAACACTATTGCTACGACACGTAGACATCTGCAAACGCTATTTCCTACCAAGGAAGTGTCGCATTTACAATCATATGAAGTGTAGACGAGGAATACATAACACTTCGCAAATCATATTATATCTTACCTTGAAACATAGAAATGAGATACGATATCGCGTTGTAAGAAGCATTAGAAATCTATTGCTACGATACGTAGACATCTGAAAACGCTATTTCCTAGCAAGGAAATGTCGCATTTACATTCATTTGAAGTGTAGACGAGGCATACATAACACTTCGCAAATCATATTATATCTTACCATGAAACACAGAAATGAGATGCGATATCGCGTTTTAAGAATCATAAGAACTCTATTGCTACGATACGTAGGTATCTGCAAACGCTATTTCCTTGCAAGGAAGTGTCGCATTTACTTTCATTTGAATCGTAGACGAGGAATGCATAACACTTCGCAATGAATATTATATCTTATCATGAAACATAGATATGAGATGCGATATCGCGTTTTAAGAAGCATTAGAACTCTATTGCTACGATAGGTAGACATCTGCAAACGCTATTTCCTAGCAAGGAAATGTCGCATTTACATTCATTTGAAGTGTGGACGTGAAATACATAACACTTCGCAAATCATATTATATCTTACCATGAAACATAGAAATGAAATGCGATATCGCGTTTTAAGAAGCATTAGAACTCTATTGCTACGATAGGTAGACATATGCAAACGCTATTTCCTTGCAAGGAAGTGTCGCATTGACATTCATTTGAAGTGCAGACGAGGAATACATAACACTTCGCAAATCATACTATATCTTACCATGAAACATAGGAATTAGATGCGATATCGCGTTTTAAGAAGCATTAGAACTCTATTGCTACGATACCTAGACATCTGCAAACGCTATTTCCTTGCAAGGAAGCGTCGCATTTACTTTCATTTGAATCGTAGACGAGGAATGCATAACACTTCGCAAATCATATTATATCTTACCATGAAACATAGAAATGAGATGCGATATCGCGTTTTAAGAAGCATTAGAACTCTATTGCTACGATAGGTAGACATCTGCAAACGCTATTTCCTAGCGAGGAAGTGTCGCATTCACATTCATTTGAAGTGTAAACGATGAATACATAACACTTCGCAAATCATATTGCATCTTACCATGAAACATAGAAATGAGATGCGATATCGCGTTTTTTAAGAAGCATTAGAACTCTATTGCTACGATACCTAGACATCTGCAGACGCTATTTCCTAGCAAGGAAGTGTCGCATTTACATTCATTTGAAGTGTAGACGAGGAATACATCACGCTTCGCAAATCATATTATATCTTACCATGAAACATAGAAATGAGATGCGATATTGTGTTTTGAGAAGCATTAGAACTCTATCGCTGCGATACCTAGACATCTGCAGACGCTATTTCCTTGCAAGGATGTGTCGCATTTACATTCATTTGAAGTGAAGACGAGGAGTACATAACACTTCGCAAATCATATTATATCTTACCATGAAACATAGAAATGAGATGCGATATCGCGTTTTAAGAAGCATTGGAAATCTATTGCTACGATACGTAGACATCTGAAAACACTATTCCTTTGCAAGGAAGTGTCGCATTTACATTCATTTGAAGTGTAGACCAGGAATACATAACACTTCGCAAATCATATTCTATCTTACCATGAAACATAGAAATGAGATGCGATATCGCGTATTATGAAGCATTAGATTTCTATTGCTACGATAGGTAGACATCTGCAAACGCTATTTCCTACCAAGGATGTGTCGCATTTACATTCATATGAAGCGTAGACGAGGAATACATAACACTTCGCAAATCTTATTATATCTTACCATGAAACATAGGAATGAGATGCGATATCGCGTTTTAAGAAGCATTAGAACTCTATTGCTACGATACCTAAACATCTGCAAACGCTATTTCCTTGCAAGGAAGTGTCGCATTTACATTCATTTCAATCGTAGACGAGGAATGCAT
Organism: Xylocopa sonorina; assembly: GCF_050948175.1. NCBI lineage: Eukaryota > Metazoa > Arthropoda > Insecta > Hymenoptera > Apidae > Xylocopa > Xylocopa sonorina. Next base: position 387,939 of record NW_027490198.1, read on the forward strand.
AACACTTCGCAATGAATATTATATCTTATCGTGAAACATAGATATGAGATGCAACATCTCGTTTTAAGAAGCATTTGAACTCTATTGCTACGATACCTAGACATCTGCAGACGCTATTTCCTAGCAAGGAAGAGTCGCATTTACATTCATTTGAAGTGTAGACGAGGAATACATAACACTTCGCAAATCACATTATATCTTACCGTGAAACATAGAAATGAGATGCGATATCGCGTTTTATGAATCATAAGAACTCTATTGCTACGATACGTAGACATCTGCAAACGCTCTTTCCTTGCAAGGAAGTGTCGCATTAACATTCATATGAAGTGTAGACGAGGAATACATAACACTTCGCAAATCATATTATATCTTACCATGAAACATGGAAATGTGGTGCGATATCGCGTTTTAAGAAGCATTAGAACACTATTGCTACGATACGTAGACATCTGCAAACGCTATTTCCTTGCTAGGAAGTGTCGCATTTACATTGATTAGAAGTGTAGACGAGGAATACATAACACTTCGCAAATCATATTATATCTTACTATGAAACATAGAAATGAGATACGATATCGCGTTTTAAGAAGCATTAGAACTCTATTGCTACGATACCTAAACATCTGCAAACGCTATTTCCTTGCAAGGAAGTGTCGCATTTACATTCATTTCAATCGTAGACGAGGAATGCATAACACTTCGCAATGAATATTATATCTTATCGTGAAACATAGATATGAGATGCAATATCGCGTTCTAAGAAGCATTAGATTTCTATTGCTACGATAGGTAGACATCTGCAAACGCTATTTCCTTGCTAGGAAGTGTCGCATTTACAATCATTTGAAGTGTAGACGAGGAATACATAACACTTCGCAAATCATATTATATCTTACCATGAAACATAGAAATGAGATACGATATCGCGTTGTAAGAATCATAAGAACACTATTGCTACGACACGTAGACATCTGCAAACGCTATTTCCTACCAAGGAAGTGTCGCATTTACAATCATATGAAGTGTAGACGAGGAATACATAACACTTCGCAAATCATATTATATCTTACCTTGAAACATAGAAATGAGATACGATATCGCGTTGTAAGAAGCATTAGAAATCTATTGCTACGATACGTAGACATCTGAAAACGCTATTTCCTAGCAAGGAAATGTCGCATTTACATTCATTTGAAGTGTAGACGAGGCATACATAACACTTCGCAAATCATATTATATCTTACCATGAAACACAGAAATGAGATGCGATATCGCGTTTTAAGAATCATAAGAACTCTATTGCTACGATACGTAGACATCTGCAAAAGCTATTTCCTTGCTAGGAAGTGTCGCATTTACATTCATTTGAAGTGTAGACGAGGAATACATAACACTTCGCAAATCATATTATATCTTACCATGAAACATAGAAATGAGATGCGATATCGCGTTTTAAGAAGCATTAGAACACTATTGCTACGATACGTAGACATCTGCAAACGCTATTTCCTACCAAGGAAGTGTCGCATTTACATTCATATGAAGTGTAGACGAGGAATACATAACACCTCGCAAATCATATTATATCTTACCATGAAACATAGAAATGAGATGCGATATCGCGTTTTAAGAAGTATTAGAACCCTTTTGCTACGATAGGTAGACATCTGCAAACGCTATTTCCTAGCAAGGAAGAGTCGCATTTACATTCATTTGAAGTGTAGACGAGGAATACATTACACTTCGCAAATCATATTATATCCTACCATGAAACATAGAAATGAGATGCGATATCGCGTTTTAAGAAGCATTAGAAATCTATTGCTACGATTCGTAGACATCTGCAAACGCTATTTCTTTGCAAGGAAGTGTCGCATTTACATTCATTTTAAGTGTAGACGAGGCATACATAACACTTCGCAAATCATATTATATCTTACCATGAAACACAGAAATGAGATGCGATATCGCGTTTTAAGAATCATAAGAACTCTATTGCTACGATACGTAGACATCTGCAAAAGCTATTTCCTTGCTAGGAAGTGTCGCATTTACATTCATTTGAAGTGTAGACAAGGAATACATAACACTTCGCAAATCATATTATATCTTACCATGAAACATAGAAATGAGATACGATATCGCGTTGTAAGAATCATAAGAACACTATTGCTACGATACGTAGACATCTGCAAACGCTATTTCCTACCAAGGAAGTGTCGCATTTACATTCATATGAAGTGTAGACGAGGAATACATCACGCTTCGCAAATCATATTATATCTTACCATGAAACATAGAAATGAGATGCGATATTGTGTTTTGAGAAGCATTAGAACTCTATCGCTGCGATACCTAGACATCTGCAGACGCTATTTCCTTGCAAGGATGTGTCGCATTTACATTCATTTGAAGTGAAGACGAGGAGTACATAACACTTCGCAAATCATATTATATCTTACCATGAAACATAGAAATGAGATGCGATATCGCGTTTTAAGAATCATATGAACTCTATTGCTACGATACGTAGATATCTGCAAACGCTATTTCCTTGCAAGGAAGCGTCGCATTTACTTTCATTTGAATCGTAGACGAGGAATGCATAACACTTCGCAATGAATATTATATCTTATCATGAAACATAGATATGAGATGCAATATCTCGTTTTAAGAAGCATTTGCACTCTATCGCTACGATACCTAGACATCTGCAGACGCTATTTCCTAGCAAGGAAGTGTCGCATTCACATTCATTTGAAGTGTAGACGAGGAATACATAACACTTCGCAAATCATATTATATCTTACCATGAAACATAGAAATGAGATGCGATATCGCGTTTTAAGAATCATATGAACTCTATTGCTACGATACGTAGATATCTGCAAACGCTATTTCCTTGCAAGGAAGCGTCGCATTTACTTTCATTTGAATCGTAGACGAGGAATGCATAACACTTCGCAATGAATATTATATCTTATCATGAAACATAGATATGAGATGCGATATCGCGTTTTAAGAAGCATTAGAACTCTATTGCTACGATACGTAGACATCTGCAAACGCTATTTCCTAGCAAGGAAATGTCGCATTTACATTCATTTGAAGTGTAGACGAGGAATACATAACACTTCGCAAATCATATTATATCTTACCATGAAACATAGAAATGAGATGCGATATCGCGTTTTAAGAAGCATTAGAAATCTATTGCTACGATACGTAGACATCTGCAAACGCTATTTCTTTGCAAGGAAGTGTCGCATTTACATTCATTTGAAGTGTAGACGTGAAATACATAACACTTCGCAAATCATATTATATCTTACCATGAAACATAGAAATGAGATGCGATATCGCGTTTTAAGAAGCATTAGAACTCTACTGCTACGATAGGTAGACATCTGCAAACGCTATTTCCTAGCGAGGAAGTGTCGCATTCACATTCATTTGAAGTGTAAACGATGAATACATAACACTTCGCAAATCATATTGCATCTTACCATGAAACATAGAAATGAGATGCGATATCGCGCTTTAAGAAGCATTAGAACTCTATCGCTACGATACCTAGACATCTGCACACGCTATTTCCTAGCAAGGAAATGTCGCATTTAGATTCATTTGAATTGTAGACGAGGCATACATAACACTTCGCAAATCATATTATATCTTACCATGAAACATAGAAATGAGATGCGATATCGCGTTTTAAGAATCATATGAACTCTATTGCTACGATACGTAGGTATCTGCAAACGCTATTTCCTTGCAAGGAAGTGTCGCATTTACTTTCATTTGAATCGTAGACGAGGAATGCATAACACTTCGCAATGAATATTATATGTTATCATGAAACATAGATATGAGATGCGATATCGCGTTTTAAGAAGCATTAGAACTCTATTGCTACGATAGGTAGACATCTGCAAACGCTATTTCCTAGCAAGGAAATGTCGCATTTACATTCTTTTGAAGTGTAGACGTGAAATACATAACACTTCGCAAATCATATTACATCTTACCATGAAACATAGAAATGAGATGCGATATCGCGTTTTTTAAGAAGCATTAGAACTCTATTGCTACGATACCTAGACATCTGCAGACGCTATTTCCTAGCAAGGAAGTGTCGCATTTACATTCATTTGAAGTGTAGACGAGGAATACATGACACTTCGCAAATCATATTATATCTTAGCATGAAACATAGAAATGAGATGCGATATCGCGTTTTAAGAATCATCTGAACTCTATTGCTACGATACCTAGACATCTGCAAACGCTATTTCCTTGCAAGGAAGTGTCGCATTTACATTCATTTGAATCGTAGACGAGGAATGCATAACACTTCGCAATGAATATTATATATTATCATGCAACATAGATATGAGATGCGATATCGCGTTTTATGAAGCATTAGAAATCTATTGCTACGATACGTAGACATCTGCAGACGCTATTTCCTAGCGAGGAAGTGTCGCATTTACATTCATTTGAAGTGCAGACGAGGAATACATAACTCTTCGCAAATCATATTATATCTTACCATGAACCATAGAAATGAGATGCGATATCGCGTTTTAAGAATAATAAGAACTCTATTGCTACGATACGTAGACATCTGCAAACGCTATTTCCTGGCAAGGAAGTGTCGCATTTACATTCATTTGAAGTGTAGACGAGAAATACATAGCACTTCGCAAATCACATTATATCTTACCATGAAACATAGAAATGAGATGCGATATCGCGTTTTAAGAATCATAAGAACTCTATTGCTACGATACGTAGACATCTGCAAACGCTATTTCCTAGCAAGGAAGTGTCGCATTTACATTCATTTGAAGTGTAGATGAGGAATACATAACACATCGCAAATCATATTATATCTTACCATGAACCATAGAAATGAGATGCGATATCGCGTTTTAAGAATCATAAGAACTCTATTGCTACGATACGTAGACATCTGCAAACGCTATCTCCTAGCGAGGAAGTGTCTCATTCACATTCATTTGAAGTGTAGACGAGAAATACTTAACACTTCGCAAATCATATTATATCTTACCATGAAACATAGTAATGACATGCGATATCGTGTTTTAAGAAGCATTAGAACTCTATCGCTACGATACCTAGACATCTGCAGACGCTATTTCCTAGCAAGCAAGTGTCGCATTTACATTCACTTGAATCGTAGACGAGGAATGCATAACACTTCGCAATGAATATTATATCTTATCATGAAACATAGATATGAGATGCAATATCTCATTTTAAAAAGCATTTGAACTCTATAGCTACGATACCTAGACCTCTGCAGACGCTATTTCCTAGCAAGGAAGTGTCGCATTCACATTCATTTGAAGTGTAGACGTGAAATACATAACACTTCGCAATTCATATTATATCTTACCATGAAACATAGAAATGAGATGCGATATCGCGTTTTAAGAATCATATGAACTCTATTGCTACGATACGTAGGTATCTGCAAACGCTATTTCCTTGCAAGGAAGTGTCGCATTTACTTTCATTTGAATCGTAGACGAGGAATGCATAACACTTCGCAGTGAATATTATATCTTATCATGAAACATAGATATGAGATGCGATATCGCGTTTTAAGAAGCATTAGAACTCTATTGCTACGATAGGTAGACATCTGCAAACGCTATTTCCTAGCAAGGAAATGTCGCATTTACATTCATTTGAAGTGTGGACGTGAAATACATAACACTTCGCAAATCATATTATATCTTACCATGAAACATAGAAATGAAATGCGATATCGCGTTTTAAGAAGCATTAGAACTCTATTGCTACGATAGGTAGACATATGCAAACGCTATTTCCTTGCAAGGAAGTGTCGCATTGACATTCATTTGAAGTGCAGACGAGGAATACATAACACTTCGCAAATCATACTATATCTTACCATGAAACATAGGAATTAGATGCGATATCGCGTTTTAAGAAGCATTAGAACTCTATTGCTACGATACCTAGACATCTGCAAACGCTATTTCCTTGCAAGGAAGTGTCGCATTTACATTCATTTGAATCGTAGACGAGGAATGCATAACAACTTCGCAATGAATATTATATATTATCATGCAACATAGATACGAGATGCGATATCGCGTTTTAAGAAGCATTAGAAATCTATTGCTACGATACGTAGACATATGCAAACGCTATTTCCTTGCAAGGAAGTGTCGCATTTACATTCATGTGAAGTGTAGACGAGGCATACAAAACACTTCGCAAATCATATTATATCTTACCATGAAACATAGAAATGAGATGCGATATCGCGTTTTAAGAATCATATGAACCCTATTGCTACGATACGTAGATATCTGCAAACGCTATTTCCTTGCAAGGAAGCGTCGCATTTACTTTCATTTGAATCGTAGACGAGGAATGCATAACACTTCGCAAATCATATTATATCTTACTATGAAACATAGAAATGAGATGCGATATCGCGTTTTAAGAAGCATTAGAACTCTATTGCTACGATAGGTAGACATCTGCAAACGCTATTTCCTAGCAAGGAAATGTCGCATTTACATTCATTTGAAGTGTAGACGAGGAATACATTACACTTCGCAAATCATATTATATCCTACCATGAATCATAGAAATGAGATGCGATATCGCGTTTTAAGAAGCATTAGAAATCTATTGCTACGATTCGTAGACATCTGCAAACGCTATTTCTTTGCAAGAAAGTGTCGCATTTACATTCATTTGAAGTGTAGACGTGGAATACACACACATCGCAAATCATATTATATCTTACCATGAAACATAGATATGAGATGCAACATCTCGTTTTAAGATGCATTTGAACTCTATTGCTACGATACCTAGACATCTGCAGACGCTATTTCCTAGCAAGGAAGTGTCGCATTTACATTCATTTGAAGTGTAGACGAGGAATACACACACTTCGCAAATCACATTATATCTTACCATGAAACATAGAAATGAGATACGATATCGCGTTGTAAGAATCATAAGAACACTATTGCTACGACACGTAGACATCTGCAAACGCTATTTCCTACCAAGGAAGTGTCGCATTTACAATCATATGAAGTGTAGACGAGGAATACATAACACTTCGCAAATCATATTATATCTTACCATGAAACATAGAAATGAGATGCGATATCGCGTTTTAAGAAGCATTGGAACCCTATTGCTACGATAGGTAGACATCTGCAAACGCTATTTCCTAGCAAGGAAATGTCGCATTTACATTCATTTGAAGTGTAGACGAGGAATACATTACACTTCGCAAATCATATTATATCCTACCATGAAACATAGAAATGAGATGCGATATCGCGTTTTAAGAAGCATTAGAAATCTATTGCTACGATTCGTAGACATCTGCAAACGCTATTTCTTTGCAAGGAAGTGTCGCATTTACATTCATTTTAAGTGTAGACGAGGCATACATAACACTTCGCAAATCATATTATATCTTACCATGAAACACAGAAATGAGATGCGATATCGCGTTTTAAGAATCATAAGAACTCTATTGCTACGATACGTAGACATCTGCAAAAGCTATTTCCTTGCTAGGAAGTGTCGCATTTACATTCATTTGAAGTGTAGACTAGGAATACATAACACTTCGCAAATCATATTATATCTTTCCATGCAACATAGAAATGAGATGCCATATCGCGTTTTTAGAAGCATTAGAACTCTATTGCTACGATACCTAGACATCTGCAAACGCTATTTCCTTGCAATACATTCCTTGCATTTACATTCATTTGAATCGTAGACGAGGAATGCATAACACTTCGCAATGAATATTATATATTATCATGAAACATGAATATGAGATGCAATATCTCGTTTTAAGAAGCATTTGAACTCTATTGCTACGATACCTAGACATCTGCAGACGCTATTTCCTAGCAAGGAAGTGTCGCATTTACATTCATTTGAAGTGTAGACGAGGAATACATTACACTTCGCGAATCATATTATATCCTACCATGAAACATAGAAATGAGATGCGATATCGCGTTTTAAGAAGCATTAGAACACTATTGCTACGATACGTAGACATCTGCAAACGCTATTTCCTACCAAGGAAGTGTCGCATTTACATTCATATGAAGTGTAGACGAGGAATACATTACACCTCGCAAATCATATTATATCTTACCATGAAACATAGAAATGAGATGCGATATCGCGTTTTAAGAAGCATTAGAACCCTATTGCTACGATAGGTAGACATCTGCAAACGCTATTTCCTAGCAAGGAAGAGTCGCATTTACATTCATTTGAAGTGTAGACGAGGAATACATAACACTTCGCAAATCATATTATATCTTACCATGAAACATAGAAATGAGATGCGATATCGCGTTTTAAGAAGCATTAGAACCCTATTGCTACGATAGGTAGACATCTGCAAACGCTATTTCCTAGCAAGGAAATGTTGCATTTACATTCATTTGAAGTGTAGACGAGGAATACATTACACTTCGCAAATCATATTATATCCTACCATGAAACATAGAAATGAGATGCGATATCGCGTTTTAAGAAGCATTAGAAATCTATTGCTACGATTCGTAGACATCTGCAAACGCTATTTCTTTGCAAGGAAGTGTCGCATTTACATTCATTTTAAGTGTAGACGAGGCATACATAGCACTTCGCAAATCATATTATATCTTACCATGAAACACAGAAATGAGATGCGATATCGCGTTTTAAGAATCATAAGAACTCTATTGCTACGATACGTAGACATCTGCAAAAGCTATTTCCTTGCTAGGAAGTGTCGCATTTACATTCATTTGAAGTGTAGACAAGGAATACATAACACTTCGCAAATCATATTATATCTTACCATGAAACATAGAAATGAGATACGATATCGCGTTGTAAGCATCATAAGAACACTATTGCTACGATACGTAGACATCTGCAAACGCTATTTCCTACCAAGGAAGTGTCGCATTTACATTCATATGAAGTGTAGACGAGGAATACATAACACTTCGCAAATCATATTATATCCTACCATGAAACATAGAAATGAGATGCGATATCGCGTCTTAAGAAGCATTACAACTCTATTGCTACGATACGTTGACATCTGCAAACGCTATTTCTTTGCAAGGAAGTGTCGCATTTACATTCATTTGAAGTGTAGACGAGGAATACATAACACTTCGCAAATCATATTATATCTTTCCATGCAACATAGAAATGAGATGCCATATCGCGTTTTTAGAAGCATTAGAACTCTATTGCTACGATACCTAGACATCTGCAAACGCTATTTCCTTGCAAGCAAGTGTCGCATTTACATTCATTTGAATCGTAGACGAGTAATGCATAACACTTCGCAATGAATATTATATATTATCATGAAACATGAATATGAGATGCAATATCTCGTTTTAAGAAGCATTTGAACTCTATTGCTACGATACCTAGACATCTGCAGACGCTATTTCCTAGCAAGGAAGTGTCGCATTTACATTCATTTGAAGTGTAGACGAGGAATACATTACACTTCGCGAATCATATTATATCCTACCATGAAACATAGAAATGAGATGCGATATCGCGTTTTAAGAAGCATTAGAAATCTATTGCTACGATACGTAGACATCTGCAAACGCTATTTCTTTGCAAGGAAGTGTCGCATTTACATTCATTTGAAGTGTAGACGTGGAATACACACACTTCGCAAATCATATTATATCTTACCATGAAACATAGAAATGAGATGCGATATCGCGTTTTAATAAGCATTAGAACTCTACTGCTACGATAGGTAGACATCTGCAAACGCTATTTCCTTTCAAGGCAGTGTCGCATTTACATTCATTTGAAGTGTGGACGAGGAATACATCACGCTTCGCAAATCATATTATATCTTACCATGAAACATAGAAATGAGATGCGATATTGTGTTTTGAGAAGCATTAGAACTCTATCGCTGCGATACCTAGACATCTGCAGACGCTATTTCCTTGCAAGGATGTGTCGCATTTACATTCATTTGAAGTGAAGACGAGGAGTACATAACACTTCGCAAATCATATTATATCTTACCATGAAACATAGAAATGAGATGCGATATGGTGTTTTAAGAAGCATTAGAAATCTATTGCTACGATACGTAGACATCTGAAAACACTATTTCTTTGCAGGGAAGTGTCGCATTTACATTCATTTGAAGTGTAGACCAGGAATACATAACACTTCGCAAATCATATTATATCCTACCATGAAACATAGAAATGAGATGCGATATCCCGTTTTAAAAAGCATTAGAAATCTATTGCTACGATTCGTAGACATCTGCAAACGCTATTTCTTTGCAAGGAAGTGTCGCATTTACATTCATTTGAAGTGTAGACGAGGAATACATAACACTTCGCAAATCATATTATATCTTTCCATGCAACATAGAAATGAGATGCCATATCGCGTTTTTAGAAGCATTAGAACTCTATTGCTACGATACCTAGACATCTGCTAACGCTATTTCCTTGCAAGGAAGTGTCGCATTTACATTCACTTGAATCGTAGACGAGGAATGCATAACACTTCGCAATGAATATTATATCTTATCATGAAACATAGATATGAGATGCAATATCTCATTTTAAAAAGCATTTGAACTCTATCGCTACGATACCTAGACATCTGCAGACGCTATTTCCTAGCTTTGAAGTGTCGCATTCACATTCATTTGAAGTGTAGACGAGGAATACATAACACTTCGCAAATCATATTATATCTTACCATGAAACATAGAAATGAGATGCGATATCGCGTTTTAAGAATCATATGAACTCTATTGCTACGATACGTAGATATCTGCAAACGCTATTTCCTTGCAAGCAAGTGTCGCATTTACTTTCATTTGAATCGTAGACGAGGAATGCATAACACTTCGCATTGAATATTATATCTTATCATGAAACATAGATATGAGATGCGATATCGCGTTTTAAGAAGCATTAGAACTCTATTGCTGCGATAGGTAGACATCTGCAAACGCTATTTCCTAGCAAGGAAATGTCGCATTTACATTCACTTGAATCGTAGACGAGGAATGCATAACACTTCGTAATGAATATTATATCTTATCATGAAACATAGATATGAGATGCAATATCTCATTTTAAAAAGCATTTGAACTCTATCGCTACGATACCTAGACATCTGCAGACGCTATTTCCTAGCAAGGAAGTGTCGCATTCACATTCATTTGAAGTGTAGACGAGGAATACATAACACTTCGCAAATCATATTATATCTTACCATGAAACATAGAAATGAGATGCGATATCGCGTTTTAAGAATCATATGAACTCTATTGCTACGATACGTAGATATCTGCAAACGCTATTTCCTTGCAAGCAAGTGTCGCATTTACTTTCATTTGAATCGTAGACGAGGAATGCATAACACTTCGCAATGAATATTATATCTTATCATGAAACATAGATATGAGATGCGATATCGCGTTTTAAGAAGCATTAGAACCCTATTGCTACGATAGGTAGACATCTGCAAACGCTATTTCCTAGCAAGTAAATGTCGCATTTACATTCATTTGAAGTGTAGACGAGGAATAAATTACACTTCGCAAATCATATTATATCCTACCATGAAACAGAAATGAGATGCGATATCGCGTTTTAAGAAGCATTAGAAATCTATTGCTACGATTCGTAGACATCGGCAAACGCTATTTCTTTGCAAGGAAGTGCCGCATTTACATTCATTTGAAGTGTAGACGTGGAATACACACACATCGCAAATCATATTATATCTTACCATGAAACATAGATATGAGATGCAACATCTCGTTTTAAGATGCATTTGAACTCTATTGCTACGATACCTAGACATCTGCAGACGCTATCTCCTAGCAAGGAAGTGTCGCATTTACATTCATTTGAAGTGTAGACGAGGAATACATAACACTTCGCAAATCATATTATATCTTACCATGAAACATAGAAATGAGATGCGATATCGCGTTTTAAGAAGCATTAGAACCCTATTGCTACGATAGGTAGACATCTGCAAACGCTATTTCCTTTCAAGGAAGTGTCGCATTTACATTCATTTGAAGTGTAGACGAGGAATACATCACGCTTCGCAAATCATATTATATCTTACCATGAAACATAGAAATGAGATGCGATATTGTGTTTTGAGAAGCATTAGAACTCTATCGCTGCGATACCTAGACATCTGCAGACGCTATTTCCTTGCAAGGATGTGTCGCATTTACGTTCATTTGAAGTGTAGACCAGGAATACATAACACTTCGCAAATCATATTCTATCTTACCATGAAACATAGAAATGAGATGCGATATCGCGTATTATGAAGCATTAGATTTCTATTGCTACGATAGGTAGACATCTGCAAACGCTATTTCCTACCAAGGATGTGTCGCATTTACATTCATATGAAGTGTAGACGAGGAATACATAACACTTCGCAAATCATATTCTATCTTACCATGAAACATAGAAATGAGATGCGATATCGCGTATTATGAAGCATTAGATTTCTATTGCTACGATAGGTAGACATCTGCAAACGCTATTTCCTACCAAGGATGTGTCGCATTTACATTCATATGAAGTGTAGACGAGGAATACATAACACTTCGCAAATCTTATTATATCTTACCATGAAACATAGGAATGAGATGCGATATCGCGTTTTAAGAAGCATTAGAACTCTATTGCTACGATACCTAAACATCTGCAAACGCTATTTCCTTGCAAGGAAGTGTCGCATTTACATTCATATCAATCGTAGACGAGGAATGCATAACACTTCGCAATGAATATTATATCATATCATGAAACATAGATATGAGATGCAACATCTCGTTTTAAGAAGCATTTGAACTCTATTGCTACGATACCTAGACATCTGCAGACGCTATTTCCTAGCAAGGAAGAGTCGCATTTACATTCATTTGAAGTGTAGACGAGGAATACATAACACTTCGCAAATCACATTATATCTTACCATGAAACATAGAAATGAGGTGCGATATCGCGTTTTAAGGATCATAAGAACTCTACTGCTACCATACGTAGACATCTGCAAACGCTCTTTCCTTGCAAGGAAGTGTCGCATTAACATTCATATGAAGTGTAGACGAGGAATACATAACACTTCGCAAATCATATTATATCTTACCATGAAACATGGAAATGAGGTGCGATATCGCGTTTTAAGAAGCATTAGAACACTATTGCTACGATACGTAGACATCTGCAAACGCTATTTCCTTGCTAGGAAGTGTCGCATTTACATTGATTAGAAGTGTAGACGAGGAATACATAACACTTCGCAAATCATATTATATCTTACTATGAAACATAGAAATGAGATACGATATCGCGTTGTAAGAATCATAAGAACTCTATTGCTACCATACGTAGACATCTGCAAACGCTCTTTCCTTGCAAGGAAGTGTCGCATTAACATTCATATGAAGTGTAGACGAGGAATACATAACACTTCGCAAATCATATTATATCTTACCATGAAACATGGAAATGAGGTGCGATATCGCGTTTTAAGAAGCATTAGAACACTATTGCTACGATACGTAGACATCTGCAAACGCTATTTCCTTGCTAGGAAGTGTCGCATTTACATTGATTAGAAGTGTAGACGAGGAATACATAACACTTCGCAAATCATATTATATCTTACTATGAAACATAGAAATGAGATACGATATCGCGTTGTAAGAATCATAAGAACACTATTGCTACGATACGTAGACATCTGCAAACGCTTTTTCCTACCAAGGAAGTGTCGCATTTACATTCATATGAAGTGTAGACGAGGAATACATAACACTTCGCAAATCATATTCTATCTTACCATGAATCATATAAATGAGATGCAATATCGCGTTTTAAGAAGCATTAGATTTCTTTTGCTACGATAGGTAGACATCTGCAAACGCTATTTCCTTGCAAGGGAGTGTCGCATTTACATTCATTTGAATCGTAGACGAGGAATGCATAACACTTCGCAATGAATATTATATATTATCATGAAACGTAGATATGAGATGCGATATCGCGTTTTAAGAAGCATTAGAAATCTATTGCTACGATACCTAGACATCTGCAAACGCTATTTCCATGCAAGAATGTGTCGCATTTACATTCATTTGAAGTGAAGACGAGGAGTACATAACACTTCGCAAGTCATATTATATCTTACCATGAAACATAGAAATGAGATGCGATATCGCGTTTTAAGAAGCATTAGAAATCTATTGCTACGATACGTAGACATCTGCAAACGCTATTTCTTTGCAAGGAAGTGTCGCATTTACATTCATTTGAAGTGTAGACGTGAAATACATAACACTTCGCAAATCATATTATATCTTACCATGAAACATAGAAATGAGATGCGATATCGCGTTTTAAGAAGCATTAGAACTCTACTGCTACGATAGGTAGACATCTGCAAACGCTATTTCCTAGCGAGGAAGTGTCGCATTCACATTCATTTGAAGTGTAAACGATGAATACATAACACTTCGCAAATCATATTGCATCTTACCATGAAACATAGAAATGAGATGCGATATCGCGCTTTAAGAAGCATTAGAACTCTATCGCTACGATACCTAGACATCTGCACACGCTATTTCCTAGCAAGGAAATGTCGCATTTAGATTCATTTGAATTGTAGACGAGGCATACATAACACTTCGCAAATCATATTATATCTTACCATGAAACATAGAAATGAGATGCGATATCGCGTTTTAAGAATCATATGAACTCTATTGCTACGATACGTAGGTATCTGCAAACGCTATTTCCTTGCAAGTGTCACGTCCCGAGGTGCGGTTGCGCTCGCAACGGTGGCACAAAGTCGTAACCGTTCCCGAAAATAACGCGAATTGCGTCCGGACCGGGTTCGTTGGCGTTTCGGACTCGATAAAACGGTAACTAACACTAAACTTACCTTGCGAAGGCTTGATTCCGCTGTCTGATTTCTCTTTCCAGGTACCTGGAGCGCCTTGGATCCGCAACCGGGATGGCGGCGGCGTACGGCTGGAACGGAGGTACGTCTACGGGAATAAGCGTCCAGGCGGGTTGACTCCGGCTGGCAGGTATCGGCGTTTGGCCCTGACGATTGGCGACTCGTACGGGTCGTGCGGCGAAGGAAACCTCCTTCACAGGAACCAGGACTCGAACGTAGGAAATTGAATATTCTGGTGCATCACCCACGTATTCCCGAGCGAGACGACGAATGAACTCTCTCCTCCCCGCGCGTCGTGTACGCTTTGTCGGAGGTGCAAGGCTCATCGAGAATACTTGAACTTCGGTTGAATACGGCACGGCTAAGCGTTGGTTCGCTCTAGCTTACCGGGATCGACCTGGGCGCAAGATATTCTG
Organism: Xylocopa sonorina; assembly: GCF_050948175.1. Lineage (NCBI taxonomy): Eukaryota > Metazoa > Arthropoda > Insecta > Hymenoptera > Apidae > Xylocopa > Xylocopa sonorina. The sequence continues at coordinate 403,427 of NW_027490198.1, forward strand.
TACACGGTAGAAGTGAGGATGGAGCAACTAAGCGCTGGTTCGCTCTAGTCGTCGAGCCTCAAGACTATCGTAGATGAGATATAGAATTAGAATAATCGCGAGCGTACCCGTGGATTAGAATTAAGGAATTGTATTTGAACTCGAATAAAGATACTTTGAATCTGGTAAAAATAAACTATATTCTATGATTTCACTATACTAGATACACTTGACTAAATTCTAAGTTACTGACTAGCGATTACAATGAGAATTAGAAATAGTATAAAGTATCGAATGGACTCCGCTATGGGAGTATGGATAGAGACGAATGCATTAGAGCTAATTGCTCGTTGCGAATGAGCCTATTGCTCGGATCGGAGGTGCATCGTTCGGATGCTGGATTAGAACTCCTCGGTTCGGAGATGAGTTAGCAACTCTCCAGTTCGGAGATGAGTTGAGAACTGACTCTCGGATCTCGCGTCCGCGACCTCCTCGGGTCGCGCGGCGCGCGAGTCGCTGGGCCCTCGCGGTGGGGCGGACGGTCGGAGTAGGGCGGCCGCTCGGCCCTCGTGGTGGGGCGGCCGTTCGGAGTGGGGCGCGGCCCGCGTTAAGCGTGAGCCGCGAGCGTCGAGTGTGCGCGCGAGTGCACGGAACATAGCCGTGCATGAATAAAATATATACATATATTTACTTAAATCTAGGTGTGTGTTGGTGTGTATGTACATATATGAGTAGTGTGCTTATTCTAATCCCACATGTACGAGAAGTACGTATAGGGCTTCGTGATCGCTGGGGATTCGACCCAGTATGTGTCGGAGAGCTCCTCGCCCTCGTAATACGGGGTGAAGTCTTCCCCCTCGTGTGTGGAGATCGCGCGTGGGCGCGGCATGCTGCATCCCTCTTCCCTCTCGTACCTTTGTCTCCTTCTGTAGGGACGGCGAGTCGGCGGGTGGCCCGTGTGCAGGGGCTCCGGATGCGGATGCTGGGGATGATGAGGTGGGCGTTGGAGGGTGGCAGGCGGTACGCCTGACGTTACACCACCCCCCTTGGAAAAAGAATCTCGGCCATGCCGAGATCTCTTGTCTGTTGGGTAGATTTCGGGATGCTGGATCCTTCTCTTGGTCCTGTCGGCTGGATGCTGCGGAATCTGAGGTTTTTCGCCTGGTTGATCCTGGCGATAACGTTTGGAGGTTGGACCGTGATTGCAGGCTTCCTTCGGATTGCAGGCACTTTCGTCGCTTTCACTTTCAGCGTTCGTTTGAATGTCACTGCTCTCACTGACTTCATTTTCAGTTTTTCGCACTTTTCTTTCACTAGCATCCACACTCTGCATACTATGCATTCGTTTACAAATTTTGATTTTGTTCGTATGAACAATTTTATGGCGCCCTTTTACATTTAGCTTAACATTACAGTTGCCCAAAATTTCGAGGATACGGTACGGTCCAGAGTATTGTGCCTGGAACTTATGTTTGTTCGGCTCTTTTAAAAGATAGACCCATTGGCCTACCTCGAAGTTTTGGACATTGAGATTTCGGTCATAATAATATTTAGAACGGCGTTTCGCATTGTCTAGATTGGCATTAGCCAAATCCTGAGATTTCGAGATTTTCTCCTGAAGTTGTATAAGATAGTCGCTATAAGTTTCGTTATCAGAGCTGTCCTGAAAAGGAGTGGCTGACGGCGTCCTAGCTATCCTGCCGAACACTAGTTCGTGTGGGGTGTATAATGTACCCTCGTGCACACTGGTGTTGTATGAAAACATTGCATACGGTAACCAATTCACCCAATCGTTACTCGACTCTATGTAATGCTTCAGATATTCGGCCAGGACGTGGTGAGATCGTTCAACGGACCCGTTTGTCTGTGGATGGAACGCAGTGGACTTGTATTGCTTAATACGGAATTTGATTGCTATGGCTTTAATCAAGCTGTTTATAAAGTTCGAACCTTGGTCCGTGAGTATGCCTTTCGGGCATCCGAATTTACAAATGAATTCTTTTATTAAAGCTTCGGCAATGTCTACTGCGGTGGTGGTTTTGAGAGGAACTGCGACTGAGTATTTAGTGAGGAGATCTTGGATCGTGAGGATACTTGTATAACCGTCGGAAGTTTCGGGAAGAGGACCCATTACGTCCATTGAAATCTTATCGAATGCCCTGCCAGGGGTGTCGGTTAAAGTGAGAGGCTGTCTGGTCTTTACCCGGACCAGTTTCTCTGTCTGACAACTTTTACATTTGCCAATATATTCTTGTATTTGTGTTTTCATGTTTGGCCAAAAGTATTGTTGTCTGATGCGAGAATAAGTTTTATTAACCCCTTTGTGACCTCCCACAGGGGAGTCGTGGTTTTCTCTTATTATTTTCAGTCGCTCTTCGACCGAAGGGGTTTTAATGAGGCCCTGGCAGACCGTAATCTGGACAGTTGTTTCGTAAAACAGGTCTTGAAGGATTTTCTGGATTCGGGACCAGGATACGGAGTCTAGATAGGTTTGTGCGATACTAAATGTTTGTAATTGTAATTCGTTTACAACGTCGCACAAGGATCTGAATGTTTCTATTACGGTCTGGAAATTGATTGATCTGGTGGAATGTTCGATGATTGGAAGCTGGATTTGGAATTCGTTTCCGATTTGTATGACTTTGGCTTTGGTAAGGACGTGATTTTTGTTTAGGAGGAATTTTTCAGCGTTTGCTAGATCTTTGGCGCCCGTGTCATAGGGGTGCCCAGATTGCGTGACGAAGACAACTACATTGTCTCGTCGCGTTGATAATGCGTCACGGCTGAAATTAAATAGAGGTTCGCGTCGGAAAAATTCATTTGGAGCAGGAGTATAGAAGTCGGTGCTGTCGCTGGCGACTTGCGGAGGTGGTGCTGTGTTGGTACGGAAGGACGTGCCTGGAGTCGGTAATTCAGGTTCTGATGTTACCGGAGTAGGAGGAGGCGCTAGTGTGGTATACTTTTTACGGGTTTCCGGAGGCACATCGAAGATGTCGTCCTCCGAGTTTTCTGAATACGAGAGCGGAAAAATTTGAGCGGGATTCCGCGACAATGCGTCCGCATTAAGGTTCGTTTTTCCACTTTTATAGACCATCTCGTAGTCAAATTCTGCTAACTTAAGCCTCCACCGTACGAGTCTACTTGACGGGTCCTTGACCGAATTCATCCACACTAACGGTCGATGGTCGGTAACGAGTTTGAATTGATTACCGTATATGTATGGACGAAAGTAATGGACGGCGTAGACAATCGCCAGACACTCCTTCTCGATCGTGGAGTAGTTTTTCTCCGCAGCGTTTAACAGTCGCGACGTGTACGCGATTGGCAAGTCGCGGCCTATTGGTCCTTGACTCAAGATAGCACCAATAGCTTCGGCGGACGCGTCGGTCGTTATCACGAATGGTTGTTTAAAGTTGGGGTACTGCAAGATAGGCGCTTCGCATAGGCAATCTCGGAGTTTGACGAATGAATTCTCATGCTCGTTACGCCATACAAAGGGCGCGTCCTTTTTTAACAAATTCGTTAGAGGCTTAGCAATATTGGAAAAATTTGCGATGAACCGCCTGTAGTATCCCGCGAGCCCGAGGAATTGTTTGATCTGTTTCGCGTTGCGCGGGCGCGGAAAATTTTTGACGGCGTTAATTTTCGCAGGGTCAGGTTTTACACCGTGCTCACTGATAATATGACCCAAATAGCTTACTTCTCTCCTCAAGAATTCGCACTTATCCGGCTGCAATACTAAATTAGCTTCTTTGAGCCGTTGAGTTAATTTATCGAATTTAAGTCGATGTTCTTGAAGAGAGCTAGCGTAGATAACAATGTCGTCCAAATAGACGAAAATTTCGTTCCCCTGGAGACCGGACAGGACATTGTCCATAAGTCGTTGGAACGTCGCTGGCGCATTTTTTAATCCGAATGGCATTCTTTTAAATTCATAATGCCCGTGAGGCGTCGAAAAAGCAGTTTTAGGAGCATCGGCGGGCTCCATTGGGATCTGGTGAAATCCGCTCGCGAGATCGAATGTACTAAAATACTTCGCACTCCCGAGCTGATCAAGTATCTCGGTAATGCAAGGGAGGGGATAGGCATCGGCGACAGATTTCTCATTGAGTGCGCGGTAGTCGATGACGACGCGCCATTGCTTGTTGCCCAAGGAGTCCGGTTTCTTTGGGACAACCCACAATGGCGAATTATATGGTGATTTTGACGGAGAGATGACACCATTTTGTAAAAATTTGTCGACTTGTCGTCGAATCTCCTCCTTATGAGCTGGTGGGAATCGGTATTGTTTCACATTGACGGGGCGGTCGTCGACGGTTGGAATCTTGTGCGTGGTTGCTGACGTATGCCCTAATTTATCCCCCTCAATGTGAAAAAGCTCCTGCGTGCTTTGAACGAGACGGACGACGTGCTCTCTTTCCTCTGCGTTGAGGTGGTCGAGACGGAGGAGACTAAGAATTCGATCTAAGCGAGATTTCGAAAGGTTGGCGGATTTCGATGTTGGTTTTAACGGCGCCTGTTGTACATTATTTTTAACCGCCTGAGCATAGGAGATTTGCTGAGTATTCGCGATTTTGCAACGCGAAGGAGGAGTTTCGATTGTCGAATATGGTGTCTGATTCGAGAAAGAAATAGAAGTTTTCCCTTTTTGGGATGAGCCGATCGGTACGGCGGATACGTTAGATTTAGTAGATTTAGAAAAAACCGGATACAGCGACGGACTATCCTCCTCGTGGAGGGGAGTCATGATTTGCGCGGGCTCAAGTACGATTTCTGGTAACGCGATTTCGACGGCGCGGTCGGATGAATTAATTATTCGAGTTACCGCTTTGCCCCGAATTACTCTGACGAGAGCGTTTCCGAAAAATATACCCGGCGCAAGATCGATACGGGGAATTATACCTTCCGCGAGGTTCGAATTAACTACGCGGACCTTGATACCGATATTTGATCTCGGCGGAATGGAGATACGGTCTCCTGACTTCGGAGAAGCTGCTTTGTCTTGCGTTCGAAGCTTCGATTTCGTTGCTGCATCGCGTTTCAGCGGAGGCGATGATTTACGCGGCGGGCGCGGCGGCGGAGGGGGAATAGATTCCGTGCGCGGCGCTTGTTTACGTTTCGGCGATAGGAAAGGCTTTATTTTCGAGTCCGGTGACGGTTCCTCGAGTGTTTCGATATCGTCTTCGAAAGGAATTCTCTTACCATTCCATTTGATTATTTTATTTGGAAAAGAGATTTCTGCGTCCATACAGAACCCGGAGCCGAGGATCCCGCTTGGTTTAAGGGGAAAATCATCCTCGACCACATTAAAAGGGACGACGCGACCGAAAATGACAAGATTCACCGTCCCTAAGGTTGCGGTTTTGCCATCGGTTACCCCTGTTATTATTACGATCTCGGACTTATCGATTCGCGCGGATGCTTTTAGAGCCGAACGTTTTATAATATTTATTTCCGCCCCAGTGTCCACCATGAAGCGAGTTGGTGAAATTAGAAGATCGGATTTTAAAATTACGTTTGGCGTGCTAGTTTTTCCGGTTATGTTTATCGCGGCGTTTCGTCGATTTCCGCGTTGGAGTTGTTCGCGGCGAGAGGACGGACTTGGTGCGCGGCCTCGCCACCTGTCTCGCGGCGGGTGCGGAGGCCATTGTCGTTTCCCGAATTTTTATTTACCGCGTTGTTGTACTGCCTTTTTCGGCACTCGCCTATTTCGTGCCCCGGGGTCTTGCAATAGCGACAAAATTTGGGCGCGTCCCTGGCTACGATTTGTCTCGGTTGTTCGTACGCGGGGCCTCGAGTAGGAGGCGGTACGTCCCTGGATCGCAAGTATTCCTGCGGTCGGTACGGCGATGGCGGTCTGAGCCGACACTCGGTCGCGTAATGTCCGATATTATTGCATTTTCGGCAAATAATTTCGGCTGGTTTTTCGCGCGATTCTGGTCGCGCGACACGCGATCTACCTAGCCGGTTGCAATCACGTTCGTGCATTTGATAGAGCTCTCGCGCTCGAGCGAACGTTTCTCGCAATGTACCGAATGAATTTACCGTCATTTGCATCCGAATTTCTGGAATGAGACCGTCTTTAAAACATTGTAATGTGAGCGCGTCTACGTCATCGAGCGATTCCGGTGTGTCTCGTCGAGCAAGCCTTTCGCAATCAATTATAGCGGTTCTAAGATCTTTTACTCGACCGATGTAATCTAGAATGTGCTCGTTCGCGCGCATAAATATATTGGCAAGTTCACCCCGATAATGATGAGCTGATTTTACGGAGCAAAATGTGCTGCGAAGAACGTCCGTTAATTCGAGTATTGTGTAACACGGCTCGTCTTCTAGCGCGGCGTAGGCACGACCCTTGAGTTTTCCCTTAAGCAGGCGTGTGAAGGTTCGCTCGCACCCATTAGGGATAAGCTCATAAGCGCGTTTACACGCTCGGGTAAACTGAAGAATGGGAATGTTCTGACCGTCGAATGTCGGCACGGCTTCGAGGGCCTGCTTAAGCGATAGCTCGTCGTGTTGCGAACTATTTGTATTGAAATCAGAGCTCGAATTATGTGCGGAAAGCGGATTTCCCCGAGGAATATCCAGCGAAACGGTATCGTCGCGCGTTAAATCAGGCGTTCTGCGAATAGATTCTAATTCACGACGTAAAATTTCTATTTGCTGGAGCAACGCGGCATTACTCGGATCGGTCGCTTTCGTATTTTTCGCGGAAGTATTTGGTTGCGCGGTACTAGGAAGAGGCTCGGCGATAGCGTCTTGGAAATCAAGCGTTCTGCTAGTGCGTTTTTCGCGTTCGGAATCGGCCATCGCGGCGGCTCGCTGTGTCTGCTGGCGCGTTTTTGTCGGAGTCCGGGTTGCCATATCTAGTTTCGCGGTTCCTTTCGGCGGAATTTCCGGAGGAAACGCGTGGCTATCCCACCGCTGTCACCAAAAATAACTTTCGTGTCACGTCCCGAGGTGCGGTTGCGCTCGCAACGGTGGCACAAAGTCGTAACCGTTCCCGATAATAACGCGAATTGCGTCCGGACCGGGTTCGTTGGCGTTTCGGACTCGATAAAACGGTAACTAACACTAAACTTACCTTGCGAAGGCTTGATTCCGCTGTCTGAGTTCTCTTTCCAGGTACCTGGAGCGCCTTGGATCCGCAACCGGGATGGCGGCGGCGTACGGCTGGAACGGAGGTACGTCTACGGGAATAAGCGTCCAGGCGGGTTGACTCCGGCTGGCAGGTATCGGCGTTTGGCCCTGACGATTGGCGACTCGTACGGGTCGTGCGGCGAAGGAAACCTCCTTCACAGGAACCAGGACTCGAACGTAGGAAATTGAATATTCTGGTGCATCACCCACGTATTCCCGAGCGAGACGACGAATGAACTCTCTCCTCCCCGCGCGTCGTGTACGCTTTGTCGGAGGTGCAAGGCTCATCGAGAATACTTGAACTTCGGTTGAATACGGCACGGCTAAGCGTTGGTTCGCTCTAGCTTACCGGGATCGACCTGGGCGCAAGATATTCTGTACACGGTAGAAGTGAGGATGGAGCAACTAAGCGCTGGTTCGCTCTAGTCGTCGAGCCTCAAGACTATCGTAGATGAGATATAGAATTAGAATAATCGCGAGCGTACCCGTGGATTAGAATTAAGGAATTGTATTTGAACTCGAATAAAGATACTTTGAATCTGGTAAAAATAAACTATATTCTATGATTTCACTATACTAGATACACTTGACTAAATTCTAAGTTACTGACTAGCGATTACAATGAGAATTAGAAATAGTATAAAGTATCGAATGGACTCCGCTATGGGAGTATGGATAGAGACGAATGCATTAGAGCTAATTGCTCGTTGCGAATGAGCCTATTGCTCGGATCGGAGGTGCATCGTTCGGATGCTGGATTAGAACTCCTCGGTTCGGAGATGAGTTAGCAACTCTCCAGTTCGGAGATGAGTTGAGAACTGACTCTCGGATCTCGCGTCCGCGACCTCCTCGGGTCGCGCGGCGCGCGAGTCGCTGGGCCCTCGCGGTGGGGCGGACGGTCGGAGTAGGGCGGCCGCTCGGCCCTCGTGGTGGGGCGGCCGTTCGGAGTGGGGCGCGGCCCGCGTTAAGCGTGAGCCGCGAGCGTCGAGTGTGCGCGCGAGTGCACGGAACATAGCCGTGCATGAATAAAATATATACATATATTTACTTAAATCTAGGTGTGTGTTGGTGTGTATGTACATATATGAGTAGTGTGCTTATTCTAATCCCACATGTACGAGAAGTACGTATAGGGCTTCGTGATCGCTGGGGATTCGACCCAGTATGTGTCGGAGAGCTCCTCGCCCTCGTAATACGGGGTGAAGTCTTCCCCCTCGTGTGTGGAGATCGCGCGTGGGCGCGGCATGCTGCATCCCTCTTCCCTCTCGTACCTTTGTCTCCTTCTGTAGGGACGGCGAGTCGGCGGGTGGCCCGTGTGCAGGGGCTCCGGATGCGGATGCTGGGGATGATGAGGTGGGCGTTGGAGGGTGGCAGGCGGTACGCCTGACGTTACACAAGGAAGTGTCGCATTTACTTTCATTTGAATCGTAGACGAGGAATGCATAACACTTCGCAATGAATATTATATGTTATCATGAAACATAGATATGAGATGCGATATCGCGTTTTAAGAAGCATTAGAACTCTATTGCTACGATAGGTAGACATCTGCAAACGCTATTTCCTAGCAAGGAAATGTCGCATTTACATTCTTTTGAAGTGTAGACGTGAAATACATAACACTTCGCAAATCATATTACATCTTACAATGAAACATAGAAATGAGATGCGATATCGCGTTTTTTAAGAAGCATTAGAACTCTATTGCTACGATACCTAGACATCTGCAGACGCTATTTCCTAGCAAGGAAGTGTCGCATTTACATTCATTTGAAGTGTAGACGAGGAATACATGACACTTCGCAAATCATATTATATCTTAGCATGAAACATAGAAATGAGATGCGATATCGCGTTTTAAGAATCATCTGAACTCTATTGCTACGATACCTAGACATCTGCAAACGCTATTTCCTTGCAAGGAAGTGTCGCATTTACATTCATTTGAATCGTAGACGAGGAATGCATAACACTTCGCAATGAATATTATATATTATCATGCAACATAGATATGAGATGCGATATCGCGTTTTATGAAGCATTAGAAATCTATTGCTACGATACGTAGACATCTGCAGACGCTATTTCCTAGCGAGGAAGTGTCGCATTTACATTCATTTGAAGTGCAGACGAGGAATACATAACTCTTCGCAAATCATATTATTGTAACGTCAGGCGTACCGCCTGCCACCCTCCGGCGTCCACCTCATCATCCCCAGCATCCGTATCCGGAGCCCCTGCACACGGGCCACCCGCCGACTCGCCGTCCCTACAGAAGGAGACAAAGGTACGAGAGGGAAGAGGGATGCAGCATGCCGCGCCCACGCGCGATCTCCACACACGAGGGGGAGGACTTCACCCCGTATTACGAGGGCGAGGAGCTCTCCGACACATACTGGGTCGAATCCCCAGCGATCACGAAGCCCTATACGTACTTCTCGTACATGTGGGATTAGAATAAGCACACTACTCATATATGTACATACACACCAACACACACCTAGATTTAAGTAAATATATGTATATATTTTATTCATGCACGGTTATGTTCCGTGCACTCGCGCGCACACTCGACGCTCGCGGCTCACGCTTAACGCGGGCCGCGCCCCACTCCGAACGGCCGCCCCACCACGAGGGCCGAGCGGCCGCCCTACTCCGACCGTCCGCCCCACCGCGAGGGCCCAGCGACTCGCGCGCCGCGCGACCCGAGGAGGTCGCGGACGCGAGATCCGAGAGTCAGTTCGCGTCTCATCTCCGAACCGGAGAGTTCTCAACTCATCTCCGAACTGGAGAGTTCCAATCTCGCCTCCGAACCGAGGAGTTCTAATCCAGCATCCGAACGATGCACTTCCGAGCAATAGGCTCATTCGCAACGAGCAATTAGCTCTAATGCATTCGTCTCTATCCATACTCCCATAGCGGAGTCCATTCAATACTTTATACTATTTCTAATTCTCATTGTAATCGCTAGTCAGTAACTTAGAATTTAGTCAAGTGTATCTAGTATAGTGAAATCATAGAATATAGTTTATTTTTACCAGATTCAAAGTATCTTTATTCAAGTTCAAATACAATTCCTTAATTCTACTCCACGGGTACGCTCGCGATTATTCTATTTCTATATCTCATCTGCGATAGTCTTGAGGCTCGACGACTAGAGCGAACCAGCGCTTAGTTGCTCCATCCTCACTTCTACCGTGTACAGAATATCTTGCGCCCAGGTTGATCCCGGTAAGCTAGAGCGAACCAACGCTTAGCCGCGCCGTACTCGACCGAAGTTCAAGTATTCTCGACGAGCCTTGCACCTCCGACAAAGCGTACACGACGCGCGGGGAGGAGAGAGTTCATTCGTCGTCTCGCTCGGGAATACGTGGGTGATGCACCAGAATACTCCATTTCCTACGTTCGAGTCCTGGTTCCTGTGAAGGAGGTTTCCTTCGCCGCACGACCCGTACCTCCGTTCCAGCCGTACGCCGCCGCCATCCCGGTTGCGGATCCAAGGCGCTCCAGGTACCTGGAAAGAGAAATCAGACAGCGGAATCAAGCCTTCGCAAGGTAAGTTTAGTGTTAATTACCGTTTTATCGAGTCCGAAACGCCAACGAACCCGGTCCGGACGCAATTCGCGTTATTTTCGGGAACGGTTACGACTTTGTGCCACCGTTGCGAGCGCAACCGCACCTCGGGACGTGACACGAAAGTTATTTTTGGTGACAGCGGTGGGATAGCCACGCGTTTCCTCCGGAAATTCCGCCGAAAGGAACCGCGAAACTAGATATGGCAACCCGGACTCCGACAAAAACGCGCCAGCAGACACAGCGAGCCGCCGCGATGGCCGATTCCGAACGCGAAAAACGCACTAGCAGAACGCTCGACTTCCAAGACGCTATCTCCGAGCCTCTTCCTAGTACCGCGCAACAAAATACTTCCGCGAAAAATACGAAAACGACCGATCCTAGTAATGCCGCGTTGCTCCAGCAAATAGAAATTCTACGTCGTGAAATAGAATCTATCCGCAGAACGCCTGATTTAACGCGCGACGATACCGTTTCTCTGGATATTCCTCGGGGAAATCCGCTTTCCGCACATAATTCGAGCTCTGATTTCAATACAAATAGTTCGCAACACGACGAGCTATCGCTTAAGCAGGCCCTCGAAGCCGTGCCGACATTCGATGGTCAGAACATTCCTATTCTTCAGTTTACCCGAGCGTGTAAACGCGCTTATGAGCTTATCCCTAATGGGTGCGAGCGAACTTTCACACGCCTGCTTAAGGGAAAACTCAAGGGTCGTGCCTACGCCGCGCTAGAAGACGAGCCGTGTTACACAATACTCGAATTAACGGACGTTCTTCGCAGCACATTTTGCTCCGTAAAATCAGCTCATCATTATCGGGGTGAACTTGCCAATATATTTATGCGCGCGAACGAGCACATTCTAGATTACATCGGTCGAGTAAAAGATCTTAGAACCGCTATAATTGATTGCGAAAGGCTTGCTCGACGAGACACACCGGAATCGCTCGATGACGTAGACGCGCTCACATTACAATGTTTTAAAGACGGTCTCATTCCAGAAATTCGGATGCAAATGACGGTAAATTCATTCGGTACATTGCGAGAAACGTTCGCTCGAGCGCGGGAGCTCTATCAAATGCACGAACGTGATTGCAACCGGCTAGGTAGATCGCGTGTCGCGCGACCAGAATCGCGCGAAAAACCAGCCGAAATTATTTGCCGAAAATGCAATAATATCGGACATTACGCGACCGAGTGTCGGCTCAGACCGCCATCGCCGTACCGACCGCAGGAATACTTGCGATCCAGGGACGTACCGCCTCCTACTCGAGGCCCCGCGTACGAACGACCGAGACAAATCGTAGCCAGGGACGCGCCCAAATTTTGTCGCTATTGCAAGACCCCGGGGCACGAAATAGGCGAGTGCCGAAAAAGGCAGTACAACAACGCGGTAAATAAAAATTCGGGAAACGACAATGGCCTCCGCACCCGCCGCGAGACAGGTGGCGAGGCCGCGCACCAAGTCCGTCCTCTCGCCGCGAACAACTCCAACGCGGAAATCGACGAAACGCCGCGATAAACATAACCGGAAAAACTAGCACGCCAAACGTAATTCTAAAATCCGATCTTCTAATTTCACCAACTCGCTTCATGGTGGACACTGGGGCGGAAATAAATATTATAAAACGTTCGGCTCTAAAAGCATCCGCGCGAATCGATAAGTCCGAGATCGTAATAATAACAGGGGTAACCGATGGCAAAACCGCAACCTTAGGGACGGTGAATCTTGTCATTTTCGGTCGCGTCGTCCCTTTTAATGTGGTCGAGGATGATTTTCCCCTTAAACCAAGCGGGATCCTCGGCTCCGGGTTCTGTATGGACGCAGAAATCTCTTTTCCAAATAAAATAATCAAATGGAATGGTAAGAGAATTCCTTTCGAAGACGATATCGAAACACTCGAGGAACCGTCACCGGACTCGAAAATAAAGCCTCTCCTATCGCCGAAACGTAAACAAGCGCCGCGCACGGAATCTATTCCCCCTCCGCCGCCGCGCCCGCCGCGTAAATCATCGCCTCCGCTGAAACGCGATGCAGCAACGAAATCGAAGCTTCGAACGCAAGACAAAGCAGCTTCTCCGAAGTCAGGAGACCGTATCTCCATTCCGCCGAGATCAAATATCGGTATCAAGGTCCGCGTAGTTAATTCGAACCTCGCGGAAGGTATAATTCCCCGTATCGATCTTGCGCCGGGTATATTTTTCGGAAACGCTCTCGTCAGAGTAATTCGGGGCAAAGCGGTAACTCGAATAATTAATTCATCCGACCGCGCCGTCGAAATCGCGTTACCAGAAATCGTACTTGAGCCCGCGCAAATCATGACTCCCCTCCACGAGGAGGATAGTCCGTCGCTGTATCCGGTTTTTTCTAAATCTACTAAATCTAACGTATCCGCCGTACCGATCGGCTCATCCCAAAAAGGGAAAACTTCTATTTCTTTCTCGAGTCAGACACCATACTCGACAATCGAAACTCCTCCTTCGCGTTGCAAAATCGCGAATGTTCAACAGATCTCTTATGCTCAGGCGGTTAAAAATAATATACAACAGGCGCCGTTAAAACAAACATCGAAATCCGCCAATCCTTCGAAATCTCGCCTAGACCGAATTCTTAGTCTCCTCCGTCTCGACCACCTCAACGCAGAGGAAAGAGAGCACGTCGTCCGTCTCGTTCAAAGCACGCAGGAGCTTTTTCACATTGAGGGGGATAAATTAGGACATACGTCAGCAACCACGCACAAGATTCCAACCGTCGACGACCGCCCCGTCAATGTGAAACAATACCGTTTCCCACCAGCTCATAAGGAGGAGATTCGACGACAAGTCGACAAATTTTTACAAAATGGTGTCATCTCTCCGTCAAAATCACCATATAATTCGCCATTGTGGGTTGTCCCAAAGAAACCGGACTCCTTGGGCAACAAGCAATGGCGCGTCGTCATCGACTACCGCGCACTCAATGAGAAATCTGTCGCCGATGCCTATCCCCTCCCTTGCATTACCGAGATACTTGATCAGCTCGGGAGTGCGAAGTATTTTAGTACATTCGATCTCGCGAGCGGATTTCACCAGATCCCAATGGAGCCCGCCGATGCTCCTAAAACTGCTTTTTCGACGCCTCACGGGCATTATGAATTTAAAAGAATGCCATTCGGATTAAAAAATGCGCCAGCAACGTTCCAACGACTTATGGACAATGTCCTGTCCGGTCTCCAGGGGAACGAAATTTTCGTCTATTTGGACGACATTGTTATCTACGCTAGCTCTCTTCAAGAACATCGACTTAAATTCGATAAATTAACTCAACGGCTCAAAGAAGCTAATTTAGTATTGCAGCCGGATAAGTGCGAATTCTTGAGGAGAGAAGTAAGCTATTTGGGTCATATTATCAGTGAGCACGGTGTAAAACCTGACCCTGCGAAAATTAGCGCCGTCAAAAATTTTCCGCGCCCGCGCAACGCGAAACAGATCAAACAATTCCTCGGGCTCGCGGGATACTACAGGCGGTTCATCGCAAATTTTTCCAATATTGCTAAGCCTCTAACGAATTTGTTAAAAAAGGACGCGCCCTTTGTATGGCGTAACGAGCATGAGAATTCATTCGTCAAACTCCGAGATTGCCTATGCGAAGCGCCTATCTTGCAGTACCCCAACTTTAAACAACCATTCGTGATAACGACCGACGCGTCCGCCGAAGCTATTGGTGCTATCTTGAGTCAAGGACCAATAGGCCGCGACTTGCCAATCGCGTACACGTCGCGACTGTTAAACGCTGCGGAGAAAAACTACTCCACGATCGAGAAGGAGTGTCTGGCGATTGTCTACGCCGTCCATTACTTTCGTCCATACATATACGGTAATCAATTCAAACTCGTTACCGACCATCGACCGTTAGTGTGGATGAATTCGGTCAAGGACCCGTCAAGTAGACTCGTACGGTGGAGGCTTAAGTTAGCAGAATTTGACTACGAGATGGTCTATAAAAGTGAAAAAACGAACCTTAATGCGGACGCATTGTCGCGGAATCCCGCTCAAATTTTTCCGCTCTCGTATTCAGAAAACTCGGAGGACGACATCTTCGATGTGCCTCCGGAAACCCGTAAAAAGTATACCACACTAGCGCCTCCTCCTACTCCGGTAACATCAGAACCTGAATTACCGACTCCAGGCACGTCCTTCCGTACCAACACAGCACCACCTCCGCAAGTCGCCAGCGACAGCACCGACTTCTATACTCCTGCTCCAAATGAATTTTTCCGACGCGAACCTCTATTTAATTTCAGCCGTGACGCATTATCAACGCGACGAGACAATGTAGTTGTCTTCGTCACGCAATCTGGGCACCCCTATGACACGGGCGCCAAAGATCTAGCAAACGCTGAAAAATTCCTCCTAAACAAAAATCACGTCCTTACCAAAGCCAAAGTCATACAAATCGGAAACGAATTCCAAATCCAGCTTCCAATCATCGAACATTCCACCAGATCAATCAATTTCCAGACCGTAATAGAAACATTCAGATCCTTGTGCGACGTTGTAAACGAATTACAATTACAAACATTTAGTATCGCACAAACCTATCTAGACTCCGTATCCTGGTCCCGAATCCAGAAAATCCTTCAGGACCTGTTCTACGAAACAACTGTCCAGATTACGGTCTGCCAGGGCCTCATTAAAACCCCTTCGGTCGAAGAGCGACTGAAAATAATAAGAGAAAACCACGACTCCCCTGTGGGAGGTCACAAAGGGGTTAATAAAACTTATTCTCGCATCAGACAACAATACTTTTGGCCAAACATGAAAACACAAATACAAGAATATATTGGCAAATGTAAAAGTTGTCAGACAGAGAAACTGGTCCGGGTAAAGACCAGACAGCCTCTCACTTTAACCGACACCCCTGGCAGGGCATTCGATAAGATTTCAATGGACGTAATGGGTCCTCTTCCCGAAACTTCCGACGGTTATACAAGTATCCTCACGATCCAAGATCTCCTCACTAAATACTCAGTCGCAGTTCCTCTCAAAACCACCACCGCAGTAGACATTGCCGAAGCTTTAATAAAAGAATTCATTTGTAAGTTCGGATGCCCGAAAGGCATACTCACGGACCAAGGTTCGAACTTTATAAATAGCTTGATTAAAGCCATAGCAATCAAATTCCGTATTAAGCAATACAAGTCCACTGCGTTCCATCCACAGACAAACGGGTCCGTTGAACGATCTCACCACGTCCTGGCCGAATATCTGAAGCATTACATAGAGTCGAGTAACGATTGGGTGAATTGGTTACCGTATGCAATGTTTTCATACAACACCAGTGTGCACGAGGGTACATTATACACCCCACACGAACTAGTGTTCGGCAGGATAGCTAGGACGCCGTCAGCCACTCCTTTTCAAGACAGCTCTGATAACGAAACATATTGCGACTATCTTATACAACTTCAGGAGAAAATCTCGAAATCTCAGGATTTGGCTAAAGCCAATCTAGACAATGCGAAACGCCGTTCTAAATATTATTATGACCGAAATCTCAATGTCCAAAACTTCGAGGTAGGCCAATGGGTCTATCTTTTAAAAGAGCCGAACAAACATAAGTTCCAGGCACAGTATTCTGGACCGTACCGTATCCTCGAAATTTTGGGCAATTGTAATGTTAAGCTGAATGTAAAAGGGCGCCATAAAATTGTTCATACGAACAAAATCAAAATTTGTAAACGAATGCATAGTATGCAGAGTGTGGATGCTAGTGAAAGAAAAGTGCGAAAAACTGAAAATGAAGTCAGTGAGAGCAGTGACATTCAAACGAACGCTGAAAGTGAAAGCGACGAAAGTGCCTGCAATCCGAAGGAAGCCCGCAGTCACGGTCCAATCTCCAAACGTTATCGCCAGGATCAACCAGGCGAAAAACCTCAGATTCCGCAGCATCCAGCCGACAGGACCAAGAGAAGGATCCAGCATCCCGAAATCTACCCAACAGACAAGAGATCTCGGCATGGCCGAGATTCTTTTTCCAAGGGGGGTGGTGTAACGTCAGGCGTACCGCCTGCCACCCTCCGGCGTCCACCTCATCATCCCCAGCATCCGTATCCGGAGCCCCTGCACACGGGCCACCCGCCGACTCGCCGTCCCTACAGAAGGAGACAAAGGTACGAGAGGGAAGAGGGATGCAGCATGCCGCGCCCACGCGCGATCTCCACACACGAGGGGGAGGACTTCACCCCGTATTACGAGGGCGAGGAGCTCTCCGACACATACTGGGTCGAATCCCCAGCGATCACGAAGCCCTATACGTACTTCTCGTACATGTGGGATTAGAATAAGCACACTACTCATATATGTACATACACACCAACACACACCTAGATTTAAGTAAATATATGTATATATTTTATTCATGCACGGTTATGTTCCGTGCACTCGCGCGCACACTCGACGCTCGCGGCTCACGCTTAACGCGGGCCGCGCCCCACTCCGAACGGCCGCCCCACCACGAGGGCCGAGCGGCCGCCCTACTCCGACCGTCCGCCCCACCGCGAGGGCCCAGCGACTCGCGCGCCGCGCGACCCGAGGAGGTCGCGGACGCGAGATCCGAGAGTCAGTTCGCGTCTCATCTCCGAACCGGAGAGTTCTCAACTCATCTCCGAACTGGAGAGTTCCAATCTCGCCTCCGAACCGAGGAGTTCTAATCCAGCATCCGAACGATGCACTTCCGAGCAATAGGCTCATTCGCAACGAGCAATTAGCTCTAATGCATTCGTCTCTATCCATACTCCCATAGCGGAGTCCATTCAATACTTTATACTATTTCTAATTCTCATTGTAATCGCTAGTCAGTAACTTAGAATTTAGTCAAGTGTATCTAGTATAGTGAAATCATAGAATATAGTTTATTTTTACCAGATTCAAAGTATCTTTATTCAAGTTCAAATACAATTCCTTAATTCTACTCCACGGGTACGCTCGCGATTATTCTATTTCTATATCTCATCTGCGATAGTCTTGAGGCTCGACGACTAGAGCGAACCAGCGCTTAGTTGCTCCATCCTCACTTCTACCGTGTACAGAATATCTTGCGCCCAGGTTGATCCCGGTAAGCTAGAGCGAACCAACGCTTAGCCGCGCCGTACTCGACCGAAGTTCAAGTATTCTCGACGAGCCTTGCACCTCCGACAAAGCGTACACGACGCGCGGGGAGGAGAGAGTTCATTCGTCGTCTCGCTCGGGAATACGTGGGTGATGCACCAGAATACTCCATTTCCTACGTTCGAGTCCTGGTTCCTGTGAAGGAGGTTTCCTTCGCCGCACGACCCGTACCTCCGTTCCAGCCGTACGCCGCCGCCATCCCGGTTGCGGATCCAAGGCGCTCCAGGTACCTGGAAAGAGAAATCAGACAGCGGAATCAAGCCTTCGCAAGGTAAGTTTAGTGTTAATTACCGTTTTATCGAGTCCGAAACGCCAACGAACCCGGTCCGGACGCAATTCGCGTTATTTTCGGGAACGGTTACGACTTTGTGCCACCGTTGCGAGCGCAACCGCACCTCGGGACGTGACATTATATCTTACCATGAACCATAGAAATGAGATGCGATATCGCGTTTTAAGAATAATAAGAACTCTATTGCTACGATACGTAGACATCTGCAAACGCTATTTCCTGGCAAGGAAGTGTCGCATTTACATTCATTTGAAGTGTAGACGAGAAATACATAGCACTTCGCAAATCACATTATATCTTACCATGAAACATAGAAATGAGATGCGATATCGCGTTTTAAGAATCATAAGAACTCTATTGCTACGATACGTAGACATCTGCAAACGCTATTTCCTAGCAAGGAAGTGTCGCATTTACATTCATTTGAAGTGTAGATGAGGAATACATAACACATCGCAAATCATATTATATCTTACCATGAACCATAGAAATGAGATGCGATATCGCGTTTTAAGAATCATAAGAACTCTATTGCTACGATACGTAGACATCTGCAAACGCTATCTCCTAGCGAGGAAGTGTCTCATTCACATTCATTTGAAGTGTAGACGAGAAATACTTAACACTTCGCAAATCATATTATATCTTACCATGAAACATAGTAATGACATGCGATATCGTGTTTTAAGAAGCATTAGAACTCTATCGCTACGATACCTAGACATCTGCAGACGCTATTTCCTAGCAAGCAAGTGTCGCATTTACATTCACTTGAATCGTAGACGAGGAATGCATAACACTTCGCAATGAATATTATATCTTATCATGAAACATAGATATGAGATGCAATATCTCATTTTAAAAAGCATTTGAACTCTATAGCTATGATACCTAGACCTCTGCAGACGTTATTTCCTAGCAAGGAAGTGTCGCATTCACATTCATTTGAAGTGTAGACGTGAAATACATAACACTTCGCAATTCATATTATATCTTACCATGAAACATAGAAATGAGATGCGATATCGCGTTTTAAGAATCATATGAACTCTATTGCTACGATACGTAGGTATCTGCAAACGCTATTTCCTTGCAAGGAAGTGTCGCATTTACTTTCATTTGAATCGTAGACGAGGAATGCATAACACTTCGCAGTGAATATTATATCTTATCATGAAACATAGATATGAGATGCGATATCGCGTTTTAAGAAGCATTAGAACTCTATTGCTACGATAGGTAGACATCTGCAAACGCTATTTCCTAGCAAGGAAATGTCGCATTTACATTCATTTGAAGTGTGGACGTGAAATACATAACACTTCGCAAATCATATTATATCTTACCATGAAACATAGAAATGAAATGCGATATCGCGTTTTAAGAAGCATTAGAACTCTATTGCTACGATAGGTAGACATATGCAAACGCTATTTCCTTGCAAGGAAGTGTCGCATTGACATTCATTTGAAGTGCAGACGAGGAATACATAACACTTCGCAAATCATACTATATCTTACCATGAAACATAGGAATTAGATGCGATATCGCGTTTTAAGAAGCATTAGAACTCTATTGCTACGATACCTAGACATCTGCAAACGCTATTTCCTTGCAAGGAAGTGTCGCATTTACATTCATTTGAATCGTAGACGAGGAATGCATAACAACTTCGCAATGAATATTATATATTATCATGCAACATAGATACGAGATGCGATATCGCGTTTTAAGAAGCATTAGAAATCTATTGCTACGATACGTAGACATATGCAAACGCTATTTCCTTGCAAGGAAGTGTCGCATTTACATTCATGTGAAGTGTAGACGAGGCATACAAAACACTTCGCAAATCATATTATATCTTACCATGAAACATAGAAATGAGATGCGATATCGCGTTTTAAGAATCATATGAACCCTATTGCTACGATACGTAGATATCTGCAAACGCTATTTCCTTGCAAGGAAGCGTCGCATTTACTTTCATTTGAATCGTAGACGAGGAATGCATAACACTTCGCAAATCATATTATATCTTACCATGAAACATAGAAATGAGATGCGATATCGCGTTTTAAGAAGCATTAGAACTCTATTGCTACGATAGGTAGACATCTGCAAACGCTATTTCCTAGCAAGGAAATGTCGCATTTACATTCATTTGAAGTGTAGACGAGGAATACATTACACTTCGCAAATCATATTATATCCTACCATGAATCATAGAAATGAGATGCGATATCGCGTTTTAAGAAGCATTAGAAATCTATTGCTACGATTCGTAGACATCTGCAAACGCTATTTCTTTGCAAGAAAGTGTCGCATTTACATTCATTTGAAGTGTAGACGTGGAATACACACACATCGCAAATCATATTATATCTTACCATGAAACATAGATATGAGATGCAACATCTCGTTTTAAGATGCATTTGAACTCTATTGCTACGATACCTAGACATCTGCAGACGCTATTTCCTAGCAAGGAAGTGTCGCATTTACATTCATTTGAAGTGTAGACGAGGAATACACACACTTCGCAAATCACATTATATCTTACCATGAAACATAGAAATGAGATACGATATCGCGTTGTAAGAATCATAAGAACACTATTGCTACGACACGTAGACATCTGCAAACGCTATTTCCTACCAAGGAAGTGTCGCATTTACAATCATATGAAGTGTAGACGAGGAATACATAACACTTCGCAAATCACATTATATCTTACCATGAAACATAGAAATGAGGTGCGATATCGCGTTTTAAGGATCATAAGAACTCTATTGCTACCATACGTAGACATCTGCAAACGCTCTTTCCTTGCAAGGAAGTGTCGCATTAACATTCATATGAAGTGTAGACGAGGAATACATAACACTTCGCAAATCATATTATATCTTACCATGAAACATGGAAATGAGGTGCGATATCGCGTTTTAAGAAGCATTAGAACACTATTGCTACGATACGTAGACATCTGCAAACGCTATTTCCTTGCTAGGAAGTGTCGCATTTACATTGATTAGAAGTGTAGACGAGGAATACATAACACTTCGCAAATCATATTATATCTTACCATGAAACATGGAAATGAGGTGCGATATCGCGTTTTAAGAAGCATTAGAACACTATTGCTACGATACGTAGACATCTGCAAACGCTATTTCCTTGCTAGGAAGTGTCGCATTTACATTGATTAGAAGTGTAGACGAGGAATACATAACACTTCGCAAATCATATTATATCTTACTATGAAACATAGAAATGAGATACGATATCGCGTTGTAAGAATCATAAGAACACTATTGCTACGATACGTAGACATCTGCAAACGCTTTTTCCTACCAAGGAAGTGTCGCATTTACATTCATATGAAGTGTAGACGAGGAATACATAACACTTCGCAAATCATATTCTATCTTACCATGAATCATAGAAATGAGATGCAACATCTCGTTTTAAGAAGCATTTGAACTCTATTGCTACGATACCTAGACATCTGGAGACGCTATTTCCTAGCAAGGAAGAGTCGCATTTACATTCATTTGAAGTGTAGACGAGGAATACATAACACTTCGCAAATCACATTATATCTTACCATGAAACATAGAAATGAGGTGCGATATCGCGTTTTAAGGATCATAAGAACTCTATTGCTACCATACGTAGACATCTGCAAACGCTCTTTCCTTGCAAGGAAGTGTCGCATTAACATTCATATGAAGTGTAGACGAGGAATACATAACACTTCGCAAATCATATTATATCTTACCATGAAACATGGAAATGAGGTGCGATATCGCGTTTTAAGAAGCATTAGAACACTATTGCTACGATACGTAGACATCTGCAAACGCTATTTCCTTGCTAGGAAGTGTCGCATTTACATTGATTAGAAGTGTAGACGAGGAATACATAACACTTCGCAAATCATATTATATCTTACTATGAAACATAGAAATGAGATACGATATCGCGTTGTAAGAATCATAAGAACACTATTGCTACGATACGTAGACATCTGCAAACGCTTTTTCCTACCAAGGAAGTGTCGCATTTACATTCATATGAAGTGTAGACGAGGAATACATAACACTTCGCAAATCATATTCTATCTTACCATGAATCATATAAATGAGATGCAATATCGCGTTTTAAGAAGCATTAGATTTCTTTTGCTACGATAGGTAGACATCTGCAAACGCTATTTCCTTGCAAGGGAGTGTCGCATTTACATTCATTTGAATCGTAGACGAGGAATGCATAACACTTCGCAATGAATATTATATATTATCATGAAACGTAGATATGAGATGCGATATCGCGTTTTAAGAAGCATTAGAAATCTATTGCTACGATACCTAGACATCTGCAAACGCTATTTCCATGCAAGAATGTGTCGCATTTACATTCATTTGAAGTGAAGACGAGGAGTACATAACACTTCGCAAGTCATATTATATCTTACCATGAAACATAGAAATGAGATGCGATATCGCGTTTTAAGAAGCATTAGAAATCTATTGCTACGATACGTAGACATCTGCAAACGCTATTTCTTTGCAAGGAAGTGTCGCATTTACATTCATTTGAAGTGTAGACGTGAAATACATAACACTTCGCAAATCATATTATATCTTACCATGAAACATAGAAATGAGATGCGATATCGCGTTTTAAGAAGCATTAGAACTCTACTGCTACGATAGGTAGACATCTGCAAACGCTATTTCCTAGCGAGGAAGTGTCGCATTCACATTCATTTGAAGTGTAAACGATGAATACATAACACTTCGCAAATCATATTGCATCTTACCATGAAACATAGAAATGAGATGCGATATCGCGCTTTAAGAAGCATTAGAACTCTATCGCTACGATACCTAGACATCTGCACACGCTATTTCCTAGCAAGGAAATGTCGCATTTAGATTCATTTGAATTGTAGACGAGGCATACATAACACTTCGCAAATCATATTATATCTTACCATGAAACATAGAAATGAGATGCGATATCGCGTTTTAAGAATCATATGAACTCTATTGCTACGATACGTAGGTATCTGCAAACGCTATTTCCTTGCAAGGAAGTGTCGCATTTACTTTCATTTGAATCGTAGACGAGGAATGCATAACACTTCGCAATGAATATTATATGTTATCATGAAACATAGATATGAGATGCGATATCGCGTTTTAAGAAGCATTAGAACTCTATTGCTACGATAGGTAGACATCTGCAAACGCTATTTCCTAGCAAGGAAATGTCGCATTTACATTCTTTTGAAGTGTAGACGTGAAATACATAACACTTCGCAAATCATATTACATCTTACCATGAAACATAGAAATGAGATGCGATATCGCGTTTTTTAAGAAGCATTAGAACTCTATTGCTACGATACCTAGACATCTGCAGACGCTATTTCCTAGCAAGGAAGTGTCGCATTTACATTCATTTGAAGTGTAGACGAGGAATACATGACACTTCGCAAATCATATTATATCTTAGCATGAAACATAGAAATGAGATGCGATATCGCGTTTTAAGAATCATCTGAACTCTATTGCTACGATACCTAGACATCTGCAAACGCTATTTCCTTGCAAGGAAGTGTCGCATTTACATTCATTTGAATCGTAGACGAGGAATGCATAACACTTCGCAATGAATATTATATATTATCATGCAACATAGATATGAGATGCGATATCGCGTTTTATGAAGCATTAGAAATCTATTGCTACGATACGTAGACATCTGCAGACGCTATTTCCTAGCGAGGAAGTGTCGCATTTACATTCATTTGAAGTGCAGACGAGGAATACATAACTCTTCGCAAATCATATTATATCTTACCATGAACCATAGAAATGAGATGCGATATCGCGTTTTAAGAATAATAAGAACTCTATTGCTACGATACGTAGACATCTGCAAACGCTATTTCCTGGCAAGGAAGTGTCGCATTTACATTCATTTGAAGTGTAGACGAGAAATACATAGCACTTCGCAAATCACATTATATCTTACCATGAAACATAGAAATGAGATGCGATATCGCGTTTTAAGAATCATAAGAACTCTATTGCTACGATACGTAGACATCTGCAAACGCTATTTCCTAGCAAGGAAGTGTCGCATTTACATTCATTTGAAGTGTAGATGAGGAATACATAACACATCGCAAATCATATTATATCTTACCATGAACCATAGAAATGAGATGCGATATCGCGTTTTAAGAATCATAAGAACTCTATTGCTACGATACGTAGACATCTGCAAACGCTATCTCCTAGCGAGGAAGTGTCTCATTCACATTCATTTGAAGTGTAGACGAGAAATACTTAACACTTCGCAAATCATATTATATCTTACCATGAAACATAGTAATGACATGCGATATCGTGTTTTAAGAAGCATTAGAACTCTATCGCTACGATACCTAGACATCTGCAGACGCTATTTCCTAGCAAGCAAGTGTCGCATTTACATTCACTTGAATCGTAGACGAGGAATGCATAACACTTCGCAATGAATATTATATCTTATCATGAAACATAGATATGAGATGCAATATCTCATTTTAAAAAGCATTTGAACTCTATAGCTATGATACCTAGACCTCTGCAGACGTTATTTCCTAGCAAGGAAGTGTCGCATTCACATTCATTTGAAGTGTAGACGTGAAATACATAACACTTCGCAATTCATATTATATCTTACCATGAAACATAGAAATGAGATGCGATATCGCGTTTTAAGAATCATATGAACTCTATTGCTACGATACGTAGGTATCTGCAAACGCTATTTCCTTGCAAGGAAGTGTCGCATTTACTTTCATTTGAATCGTAGACGAGGAATGCATAACACTTCGCAGTGAATATTATATCTTATCATGAAACATAGATATGAGATGCGATATCGCGTTTTAAGAAGCATTAGAACTCTATTGCTACGATAGGTAGACATCTGCAAACGCTATTTCCTAGCAAGGAAATGTCGCATTTACATTCATTTGAAGTGTGGACGTGAAATACATAACACTTCGCAAATCATATTATATCTTACCATGAAACATAGAAATGAAATGCGATATCGCGTTTTAAGAAGCATTAGAACTCTATTGCTACGATAGGTAGACATATGCAAACGCTATTTCCTTGCAAGGAAGTGTCGCATTGACATTCATTTGAAGTGCAGACGAGGAATACATAACACTTCGCAAATCATACTATATCTTACCATGAAACATAGGAATTAGATGCGATATCGCGTATTAAGAAGCATTAGAACTCTATTGCTACGATACCTAGACATCTGCAAACGCTATTTCCTTGCAAGGAAGTGTCGCATTTACATTCATTTGAATCGTAGACGAGGAATGCATAACAACTTCGCAATGAATATTATATATTATCATGCAACATAGATACGAGATGCGATATCGCGTTTTAAGAAGCATTAGAAATCTATTGCTACGATACGTAGACATATGCAAACGCTATTTCCTTGCAAGGAAGTGTCGCATTTACATTCATGTGAAGTGTAGACGAGGCATACAAAACACTTCGCAAATCATATTATATCTTACCATGAAACATAGAAATGAGATGCGATATCGCGTTTTAAGAATCATATGAACCCTATTGCTACGATACGTAGATATCTGCAAACGCTATTTCCTTGCAAGGAAGCGTCGCATTTACTTTCATTTGAATCGTAGACGAGGAATGCATAACACTTCGCAAATCATATTATATCTTACCATGAAACATAGAAATGAGATGCGATATCGCGTTTTAAGAAGCATTAGAACTCTATTGCTACGATAGGTAGACATCTGCAAACGCTATTTCCTAGCAAGGAAATGTCGCATTTACATTCATTTGAAGTGTAGACGAGGAATACATTACACTTCGCAAATCATATTATATCCTACCATGAATCATAGAAATGAGATGCGATATCGCGTTTTAAGAAGCATTAGAAATCTATTGCTACGATTCGTAGACATCTGCAAACGCTATTTCTTTGCAAGAAAGTGTCGCATTTACATTCATTTGAAGTGTAGACGTGGAATACACACACATCGCAAATCATATTATATCTTACCATGAAACATAGATATGAGATGCAACATCTCGTTTTAAGATGCATTTGAACTCTATTGCTACGATACCTAGACATCTGCAGACGCTATTTCCTAGCAAGGAAGTGTCGCATTTACATTCATTTGAAGTGTAGACGAGGAATACACACACTTCGCAAATCACATTATATCTTACCATGAAACATAGAAATGAGATACGATATCGCGTTGTAAGAATCATAAGAACACTATTGCTACGACACGTAGACATCTGCAAACGCTATTTCCTACCAAGGAAGTGTCGCATTTACAATCATATGAAGTGTAGACGAGGAATACATAACACTTCGCAAATCATATTATATCTTACCATGAAACATAGAAATGAGATGCGATATCGCGTTTTAAGAAGCATTGGAACCCTATTGCTACGATAGGTAGACATCTGCAAACGCTATTTCCTAGCAAGGAAATGTCGCATTTACATTCATTTTAAGTGTAGACGAGGCATACATAACACTTCGCAAATCATATTATATCTTACCATGAAACACAGAAATGAGATGCGATATCGCGTTTTAAGAATCATAAGAACTCTATTGCTACGATACGTAGACATCTGCAAAAGCTATTTCCTTGCTAGGAAGTGTCGCATTTACATTCATTTGAAGTGTAGACGAGGAATACATAACACTTCGCAAATCATATTATATCTTTCCATGCAACATAGAAATGAGATGCCATATCGCGTTTTTAGAAGCATTAGAACTCTATTGCTACGATACCTAGACATCTGCAAACGCTATTTCCTTGCAATACATTCCTTGCATTTACATTCATTTGAATCGTAGACGAGGAATGCATAACACTTCGCAATGAATATTATATATTATCATGAAACATGAATATGAGATGCAATATCTCGTTTTAAGAAGCATTTGAACTCTATTGCTACGATACCTAGACATCTGCAGACGCTATTTCCTAGCAAGGAAGTGTCGCATTTACATTCATTTGAAGTGTAGACGAGGAATACATTACACTTCGCGAATCATATTATATCCTACCATGAAACATAGAAATGAGATGCGATATCGCGTTTTAAGAAGCATTAGAGCACTATTGCTACGATACGTAGACATCTGCAAACGCTATTTCCTACCAAGGAAGTGTCGCATTTACATTCATATGAAGTGTAGACGAGGAATACATAACACCTCGCAAATCATATTATATCTTACCATGAAACATAGAAATGAGATGCGATATCGCGTTTTAAGAAGCATTAGAACCCTATTGCTACGATAGGTAGACATCTGCAAACGCTATTTCCTAGCAAGGAAGAGTCGCATTTACATTCATTTGAAGTGTAGACGAGGAATACATAACACTTCGCAAATCATATTATATCTTACCATGAAACATAGAAATGAGATGCGATATCGCGTTTTAAGAAGCATTAGAACCCTATTGCTACGATAGGTAGACATCTGCAAACGCTATTTCCTAGCAAGGAAATGTTGCATTTACATTCATTTGAAGTGTAGACGAGGAATACATTACACTTCGCAAATCATATTATATCCTACCATGAAACATAGAAATGAGATGCGATATCGCGTTTTAAGAAGCATTAGAAATCTATTGCTACGATTCGTAGACATCTGCAAACGCTATTTCTTTGCAAGGAAGTGTCGCATTTACATTCATTTTAAGTGTAGACGAGGCATACATAGCACTTCGCAAATCATATTATATCTTACCATGAAACACAGAAATGAGATGCGATATCGCGTTTTAAGAATCATAAGAACTCTATTGCTACGATACGTAGACATCTGCAAAAGCTATTTCCTTGCTAGGAAGTGTCGCATTTACATTCATTTGAAGTGTAGACAAGGAATACATAACACTTCGCAAATCATATTATTGTCACGTCCCGGGGTGTGATTTCACTCGAAACTATGACACGACGTCGTAGCCGTTCCCGAAACGAACGCGAATTGCGCCTGGACCGGGTTCGTTGGCGTTCTGGACTCTAATTACCGAATATTTAACGCGGCACTTACCTTTCGATGTCTTGATTTTACCGCTGTGACTCTCGTTCCAGGTATCGAGAGCGCCTTGGATCCGTGACCGGTATTGCTGCGGCGTACGGCTGGAACGGTTGTACGGTCACAGGGATGAGTTTCCAGACGGGTTGACCCCGGCTGGCGGGTACGGGCGCTGGGACAGGACGATCCTGGGCACGAACGGGCCGGACGGCGGAAAAGGTATCCTTCGCAGGAACAGGAACTCGAGTGCAGAGATCGATGTATCCAGGAACACTGCCCACGTATTCGCGAATCAGACGACGCATGAACTCCTTCCTCCCCGCGCGTCGTGTACGCCTTTTCGGAGTCTCGAAGTTCATCAAGAGCACTTGTACTTCGGAAGATAACGGCACGGCTAAGCGCTGGTTCGCTCTAGCGGTACAGTGTCAACCTGGGCGCAAGATGCTCGATCACGGCAGGACTGAAGAAAGAGCGGCTAAGCGTTGGTTCGCTCTAGCTGTCTACCTTCAGGACTATCGCAGATGAATTGTAGAAACGTGTAATATTCGCGAGCGTACCCGTGGAATTGAGTTGAGGAACTTGTAATTGAAATAAAGAAGATTTGTATCTGGTATAAACTACGTATATTCTTTAAACTTCCCTATGTTACTACACTTGACTAATTCTAAGTTATTAAACTAAGATTATAACAAGAAATTGAAATGGACTAAGTTACGTTACGGACTCCGCTAACGGAGATGAGATAGAGACGAAGGCATTGAGCTGGTAGCTCGTTGCTTATGAGCCAATTGCTCGAGTCGGAGAGAACTCCTCGGTTCGGAGTCGAGACTAGATGTGTCTCGTTCGGAGGCGCGATTAGAAGTGTCTATCAGATCTCGCATCCGCGACCTCCTCGGGTCGCGCGGCGCGCGAGTCGCTGGGCCCTCGCGGTGGGGCGGACGGTTGGAGTAGGGCGGCCGCTCGGCCCTAGCGGTGGGGCGGCCGGTCGGAGTGGGGAGCGGCCCGCGTTGAGCGTGAGCCGCGAGCGTCGAGTGCGCGCGCGAGCGCATCGCAACTTATCTCTAGCGTAACGACTAGGCGGCGTATGTACATGTATGTATTTAAATCTAGATGTGTGTTGTGGTGTATGTACAGAAATGAGTAGTGTACTTATACTATGATCGCATATACGAGAAGAGGGTGTACGGGTGCGTGATCGCCGGTGACTCGATGCGGTACGTGGTGTGGTGCTCCTCGCCCTCGTAACGTGGGGTGAGGTCTTCCCTGACGTGTGTCGAGTACCCTTCCTCTCTCTCGTATCGTCGTCTCTGAATACTGGAGCGGCGTGTCGGCGGGTGGCCCGCGTACAGGGGCTCTGGATACGGATGCCGCTGGAGAAGAGGTTGACGCCGGAGGGTGGCAGGCGGTACGCCTGACGTCACATTATATCTTACCATGAAACATAGAAATGAGATACGATATCGCGTTGTAAGCATCATAAGAACACTATTGCTACGATACGTAGACATCTGCAAACGCTATTTCCTACCAAGGAAGTGTCGCATTTACATTCATATGAAGTGTAGACGAGGAATACATAACACTTCGCAAATCATATTATATCCTACCATGAAACATAGAAATGAGATGCGATATCGCGTCTTAAGAAGCATTACAACTCTATTGCTACGATACGTTGACATCTGCAAACGCTATTTCTTTGCAAGGAAGTGTCGCATTTACATTCATTTGAAGTGTAGACGAGGAATACATAACACTTCGCAAATCATATTATATCTTTCCATGCAACATAGAAATGAGATGCCATATCGCGTTTTTAGAAGCATTAGAACTCTATTGCTACGATACCTAGACATCTGCAAACGCTATTTCCTTGCAAGCAAGTGTCGCATTTACATTCATTTGAATCGTAGACGAGTAATGCATAACACTTCGCAATGAATATTATATATTATCATGAAACATGAATATGAGATGCAATATCTCGTTTTAAGAAGCATTTGAACTCTATTGCTACGATACCTAGACATCTGCAGACGCTATTTCCTAGCAAGGAAGTGTCGCATTTACATTCATTTGAAGTGTAGACGAGGAATACATTACACTTCGCGAATCATATTATATCCTACCATGAAACATAGAAATGAGATGCGATATCGCGTTTTAAGAAGCATTAGAAATCTATTGCTACGATACGTAGACATCTGCAAACGCTATTTCTTTGCAAGGAAGTGTCGCATTTACATTCATTTGAAGTGTAGACGTGGAATACACACACTTCGCAAATCATATTATATCTTACCATGAAACATAGAAATGAGATGCGATATCGCGTTTTAATAAGCATTAGAACTCTACTGCTACGATAGGTAGACATCTGCAAACGCTATTTCCTTTCAAGGCAGTGTCGCATTTACATTCATTTGAAGTGTGGACGAGGAATACATCACGCTTCGCAAATCATATTATATCTTACCATGAAACATAGAAATGAGATGCGATATTGTGTTTTGAGAAGCATTAGAACTCTATCGCTGCGATACCTAGACATCTGCAGACGCTATTTCCTTGCAAGGATGTGTCGCATTTACATTCATTTGAAGTGAAGACGAGGAGTACATAACACTTCGCAAATCATATTATATCTTACCATGAAACATAGAAATGAGATGCGATATGGTGTTTTAAGAAGCATTAGAAATCTATTGCTACGATACGTAGACATCTGAAAACACTATTTCTTTGCAGGGAAGTGTCGCATTTACATTCATTTGAAGTGTAGACCAGGAATACATAACACTTCGCAAATCATATTATATCCTACCATGAAACATAGAAATGAGATGCGATATCCCGTTTTAAAAAGCATTAGAAATCTATTGCTACGATTCGTAGACATCTGCAAACGCTATTTCTTTGCAAGGAAGTGTCGCATTTACATTCATTTGAAGTGTAGACGAGGAATACATAACACTTCGCAAATCATATTATATCTTTCCATGCAACATAGAAATGAGATGCCATATCGCGTTTTTAGAAGCATTAGAACTCTATTGCTACGATACCTAGACATCTGCTAACGCTATTTCCTTGCAAGGAAGTGTCGCATTTACATTCACTTGAATCGTAGACGAGGAATGCATAACACTTCGCAATGAATATTATATCTTATCATGAAACATAGATATGAGATGCAATATCTCATTTTAAAAAGCATTTGAACTCTATCGCTACGATACCTAGACATCTGCAGACGCTATTTCCTAGCTTTGAAGTGTCGCATTCACATTCATTTGAAGTGTAGACGAGGAATACATAACACTTCGCAAATCATATTATATCTTACCATGAAACATAGAAATGAGATGCGATATCGCGTTTTAAGAATCATATGAACTCTATTGCTACGATACGTAGATATCTGCAAACGCTATTTCCTTGCAAGCAAGTGTCGCATTTACTTTCATTTGAATCGTAGACGAGGAATGCATAACACTTCGCATTGAATATTATATCTTATCATGAAACATAGATATGAGATGCGATATCGCGTTTTAAGAAGCATTAGAACTCTATTGCTGCGATAGGTAGACATCTGCAAACGCTATTTCCTAGCAAGGAAATGTCGCATTTACATTCACTTGAATCGTAGACGAGGAATGCATAACACTTCGTAATGAATATTATATCTTATCATGAAACATAGATATGAGATGCAATATCTCATTTTAAAAAGCATTTGAACTCTATCGCTACGATACCTAGACATCTGCAGACGCTATTTCCTAGCAAGGAAGTGTCGCATTCACATTCATTTGAAGTGTAGACGAGGAATACATAACACTTCGCAAATCATATTATATCTTACCATGAAACATAGAAATGAGATGCGATATCGCGTTTTAAGAATCATATGAACTCTATTGCTACGATACGTAGATATCTGCAAACGCTATTTCCTTGCAAGCAAGTGTCGCATTTACTTTCATTTGAATCGTAGACGAGGAATGCATAACACTTCGCAATGAATATTATATCTTATCATGAAACATAGATATGAGATGCGATATCGCGTTTTAAGAAGCATTAGAACCCTATTGCTACGATAGGTAGACATCTGCAAACGCTATTTCCTAGCAAGTAAATGTCGCATTTACATTCATTTGAAGTGTAGACGAGGAATACATTACACTTCGCAAATCATATTATATCCTACCATGAAACAGAAATGAGATGCGATATCGCGTTTTAAGAAGCATTAGAAATCTATTGCTACGATTCGTAGACATCGGCAAACGCTATTTCTTTGCAAGGAAGTGCCGCATTTACATTCATTTGAAGTGTAGACGTGGAATACACACACATCGCAAATCATATTATATCTTACCATGAAACATAGATATGAGATGCAACATCTCGTTTTAAGATGCATTTGAACTCTATTGCTACGATACCTAGACATCTGCAGACGCTATCTCCTAGCAAGGAAGTGTCGCATTTACATTCATTTGAAGTGTAGACGAGGAATACATAACACTTCGCAAATCATATTATATCTTACCATGAAACATAGAAATGAGATGCGATATCGCGTTTTAAGAAGCATTAGAACCCTATTGCTACGATAGGTAGACATCTGCAAACGCTATTTCCTTTCAAGGAAGTGTCGCATTTACATTCATTTGAAGTGTAGACGAGGAATACATCACGCTTCGCAAATCATATTATATCTTACCATGAAACATAGAAATGAGATGCGATATTGTGTTTTGAGAAGCATTAGAACTCTATCGCTGCGATACCTAGACATCTGCAGACGCTATTTCCTTGCAAGGATGTGTCGCATTTACGTTCATTTGAAGTGTAGACCAGGAATACATAACACTTCGCAAATCATATTCTATCTTACCATGAAACATAGAAATGAGATGCGATATCGCGTATTATGAAGCATTAGATTTCTATTGCTACGATAGGTAGACATCTGCAAACGCTATTTCCTACCAAGGATGTGTCGCATTTACATTCATATGAAGTGTAGACGAGGAATACATAACACTTCGCAAATCATATTCTATCTTACCATGAAACATAGAAATGAGATGCGATATCGCGTATTATGAAGCATTAGATTTCTATTGCTACGATAGGTAGACATCTGCAAACGCTATTTCCTACCAAGGATGTGTCGCATTTACATTCATATGAAGTGTAGACGAGGAATACATAACACTTCGCAAATCTTATTATATCTTACCATGAAACATAGGAATGAGATGCGATATCGCGTTTTAAGAAGCATTAGAACTCTATTGCTACGATACCTAAACATCTGCAAACGCTATTTCCTTGCAAGGAAGTGTCGCATTTACATTCATATCAATCGTAGACGAGGAATGCATAACACTTCGCAATGAATATTATATCATATCATGAAACATAGATATGAGATGCAACATCTCGTTTTAAGAAGCATTTGAACTCTATTGCTACGATACCTAGACATCTGCAGACGCTATTTCCTAGCAAGGAAGAGTCGCATTTACATTCATTTGAAGTGTAGACGAGGAATACATAACACTTCGCAAATCACATTATATCTTACCATGAAACATAGAAATGAGGTGCGATATCGCGTTTTAAGGATCATAAGAACTCTACTGCTACCATACGTAGACATCTGCAAACGCTCTTTCCTTGCAAGGAAGTGTCGCATTAACATTCATATGAAGTGTAGACGAGGAATACATAACACTTCGCAAATCATATTATATCTTACCATGAAACATGGAAATGAGGTGCGATATCGCGTTTTAAGAAGCATTAGAACACTATTGCTACGATACGTAGACATCTGCAAACGCTTTTTCCTACCAAGGAAGTGTCGCATTTACATTCATATGAAGTGTAGACGAGGAATACATAACACTTCGCAAATCATATTCTATCTTACCATGAATCATAGAAATGAGATGCAACATCTCGTTTTAAGAAGCATTTGAACTCTATTGCTACGATACCTAGACATCTGGAGACGCTATTTCCTAGCAAGGAAGAGTCGCATTTACATTCATTTGAAGTGTAGACGAGGAATACATAACACTTCGCAAATCACATTATATCTTACCATGAAACATAGAAATGAGGTGCGATATCGCGTTTTAAGGATCATAAGAACTCTATTGCTACCATACGTAGACATCTGCAAACGCTCTTTCCTTGCAAGGAAGTGTCGCATTAACATTCATATGAAGTGTAGACGAGGAATACATAACACTTCGCAAATCATATTATATCTTACCATGAAACATGGAAATGAGGTGCGATATCGCGTTTTAAGAAGCATTAGAACACTATTGCTACGATACGTAGACATCTGCAAACGCTATTTCCTTGCTAGGAAGTGTCGCATTTACATTGATTAGAAGTGTAGACGAGGAATACATAACACTTCGCAAATCATATTATATCTTACTATGAAACATAGAAATGAGATACGATATCGCGTTGTAAGAATCATAAGAACACTATTGCTACGATACGTAGACATCTGCAAACGCTTTTTCCTACCAAGGAAGTGTCGCATTTACATTCATATGAAGTGTAGACGAGGAATACATAACACTTCGCAAATCATATTCTATCTTACCATGAATCATATAAATGAGATGCAATATCGCGTTTTAAGAAGCATTAGATTTCTTTTGCTACGATAGGTAGACATCTGCAAACGCTATTTCCTTGCAAGGGAGTGTCGCATTTACATTCATTTGAATCGTAGACGAGGAATGCATAACACTTCGCAATGAATATTATATATTATCATGAAACGTAGATATGAGATGCGATATCGTGTTTTAAGAAGCATTAGAAATCTATTGCTACGATACGTAGACATCTGAAAACACTATTTCCATGCAAGAATGTGTCGCATTTACATTCATTTGAAGTGTAGACCAGGAATACATAACACTTCGCAAATCATATTCTATCTTACCATGAAACATAGAAATGAGATGCGATATCGCGTATTAAGAAGCATTAGATTTCTATTGCTACGATAGGTAGACATCTGCAATCGCTATTTCCTACCAAGGATGTGTCGCATTTACATTCATATGAAGTGTAGACGAGGAATACATAACACTTCGCAAATCATATTATATCTTACCATGAAACATAGAAGTGAGATGCGATATCGCGTTTTAAGAAGCATTAGAACCCTATTGCTACGATAGGTAGACATCTGCAAACGCTATTTCCTAGCAAGGAAATGTCGCATTTACATTCATTTGAAGTGTAGACGAGGAATACATAACACTTCGCAAATCATATTATATCTTACCATGAAACATAGAAATGATATGCGATATCGCGTATTAAGAAGCATTAGATTTCTATTGCTACGATAGGTAGACATCTGCAAACGCTATGTCCTTGCAAGGAAGTGTCGCATTTACATTCATTTGAAGTGTAGACGAGGAATACACTACACTTCGCAAATCATATTATATCCTACCATGAAACATAGAAATGAGATACGATATCGCGTTGTAAGAATCATAGGAACACTATTGCTACGATACGTAGACATCTGCAAACGCTATTTCCTACCAAGGAAGTGTCGCATTTACATTCATATGAAGTGTAGACGAGGAATACATAACACCTCGCAAATCATATTATATCTTACCATGAAACATAGAAATGATATGCGATATCGCGTATTAAGAAGCATTAGATTTCTATTGCTACGATACGTAGACATCTGCAAACGCTATTTCTTTGCAAGGAAGTGTCGCATTTGCATTCATTTGAAGTGTAGACGTGGAATACACACACTTCGCAAATCATATTATATCTTACCATGAAAAATAGAAATGAGATGCGATATCGCGTTTTAAGAAGCATTAGAACCCTATTGCTACGATAGGTAGACATCTGCAAACGCTATTTCCTAGCAAGGAAATGTCGCATTTGCATTCATTTGAAGTGTAGACGAGGAATACATAACACCTCGCAAATCATATTATATCTTACAATGAAACATAGAAATGAGATGTGATATCGCGTTTTAAGAAGCATTAGAACCCTATTGCTACGATAGGTAGACATCTGCAAACGCTATTTCCTAGCAAGGAAATGTCGCATTTGCATTCATTTGAAGTGTAGACGAGGAATACATTACACTTCGCAAATCATATTATATCCTACCATGAAACATAGAAATGAGATGCGATATCGCGTTTTAAGAAGCATTAGAAATCTATTGCTACGTTTCGTAGACATCTGCAAACGCTATTTCTTTGCAAGGAAGTGTCGCATTTACATTCATTTGAAGTGTAGACGTGGAATACACACACATCGCAAATCATATTATATCTTACCATGAAACATAGATATGAGATGCAACATCTCGTTTTAAGATGCATTTGAACTCTATTGCTACGATACCTAGACATCTGCAGACGCTATTTCCTAGCAAGGAAGTGTCGCATTTACATTCATTTGAAGTGTAGACGAGGAATACACACACTTCGCAAATCACATTATATCTTACCATGAAACATAGAAATGAGATGCGATATCGCGTTTTAATAAGCGTTAGAACTCTACTGCTACGATAGGTAGACATCTGCAAACGCTATTTCCTTTCAAGGAAGTGTCGCATTTACATTCATTTGAAGTGCAGACGAGAAATACATAACACTTCGCAAATCATATTATATCTTACCATGAAACATAGAAATGAGATGCGATATTGTGTTTTGAGAAGCATTAGAACTCTATCGCTACGATACCTAGACATCTGCGGACGCTATTTCCTTGCTAGGAAGTGTCGCATTTACATTCATTTGAAGTGTAGACGAGGAATACATAACACTTCGCAAATCATATTATATCTTACCATGAAACATAGAAATGAGATGCGATATCGCGTTTTAAGAAGCATTAGAAATCTATTGCTACGATTCGTAGACATCTGCAAACGCTATTTCTTTGCAAGGAAGTGTCGCATTTACATTCATTTGAAGTGTAGACGAGGAATACATAACACTTCGCAAATCATATTCTATCTTATCATGAAACATAGAAATGCGATGCGATATCGCGTTTTAAGAAGCATTAGAACCCTATTGCTACGATACGTAGACATCTGCAAAAGCTATTTCCTTGCTAGGAAGTGTCGCATTTACATTCATTTGAAGTGTAGACGAGGAATACATAACACTTCGCAAATCATATTATATCTTACCATGAAACATAGAAATGAGATACGATATCGCGTTGTAAGAATCATAAGAACACTATTGCTACGATACGTAGACATCTGCAAAAGCTATTTCCTTGCTAGGAAGTGTCGCATTTACATTCATTTGAAGTGTAGACCAGGAATACATAACACTTCGCAAATCATATTATATCTTACCATGAAACATAGAAGTGAGATGCGATATCGCGTTTTAAGAAGCATTAGAACCCTATTGCTACGATAGGTAGACATCTGCAAACGCTATTTCCTAGCAAGGAAATGTCGCATTTACATTCATTTGAAGTGTAGACGAGGAATACATAACACTTCGCAAATCATATTATATCTTACCATGAAACATAGAAATGAGATGCGATATCGCGTATTAAGAAGCATTAGATTTCTATTGCTACGATAGGTAGACATCTGCAAACGCTATTTCCTTGCAAGGAAGTGTCGCATTTACATTCATTTGAAGTGTAGACGAGGAATACACTACACTTCGCAAATCATATTATATCCTACCATGAAACATAGAAATGAGATGCGATATCGCTTTTTAAGAAGCATTAGAAATCTATTGCTACGATACGTAGACATCTGCAAACGCTATTTCTTTGCAAGGAAGTGTCGCATTTGCATTCATTTGAAGTGTAGACGTGGAATACACACACTTCGCAAATCATATTATATCTTACCATGAAAAATAGAAATGAGATGCGATATCGCGTTTTAAGAAGCATTGGAACACTATTGCTACAATACGTAGACATCTGCAAACGCTATTTCCTTGCTAGGAAGTGTCGCATTTACATTCATTTGAATCGTAGACGAGGAATGCATAACACTTCGCAATGAATATTATATATTATCATGAAACATGAATATGAGATGCAATATCTCGTTTTAAGAAGCATTTGAACTCTATTGCTATGATACCTAGATATCTGCAGACGCTATTTCCTAGCAAGGAAGTGTCGCATTTACATTCATTTGAAGTGTAGGCGAGGAATACATTACACTTCGCAAATCATATTATATCCTACCATGAAACATAGAAATGAGATGCGATATCGCGTTTTAAGAAGCATTAGAAATCTATTGTTACGATACGTAGACATCTGCAAACGCTATTTCTTTGCAAGGAAGTGTCGCATTTACATTCATTTGAAGTGTAGACGTGGAATACACACACTTCGCAAATCATATTATATCTTACCATGAAACATAGAAATGAGATGCGATATTGTGTTTTGAGAAGCATTAGAACTCTATCGCTACGATACCTAGACATCTGCGGACGCTATTTCCTTGCTAGGAAATGTCGCATTTACATTCATTTGATGTGTAGACGAGGAATACATAACACTTCGCAAATCATATTATATCTTACCATGAAACATAGAAATGAGATGCGATATCGCGTATTAAGAAGCATTAGAAATCTATTGCTACGATACGTAGACATCTGCAAACGCTATTTCTTTGCAAGGAAGTGTCGCATTTACATTCATTTGAAGTGTAGACGTGGAATACACACATTTCGCAAATCATATTATATCTTACCATGAAACATAGAAATGAGATGCGATATTGTGTTTTGAGAAGCATTAGAACTCTGTCGCTACGATACCTAGATATCTGCGGACGCTATTTCCTAGCAAGGAAGTGTCGCATTTACATTCATTTGAAGTGTAGACGAGGAGTACATAACACTTCGCAAATCATATTATATCTTACCATGAATCATAGAAATGAGATGCGATATCGCGTTTTAAGAGGCATTAGAACCCTATTGCTACGATAGGTAGACATCTGCAAACGCTATTTCCTAGCAAGGAAATGTCGCATTTACATTCATTTGAAGTGTAGACGAGGAATACATTACACTTCGCAAATCATATTATATCCTACCATGAAACATAGAAATGAGATGCGATATCGCGTTTTAAGAAGCATTAGAAATCTATTTCTACGATTCGTAGACATCTGCAAACGCTATTTCATTGCAAGGAAGTGTCGCATTTACATTCATTTGAAGTGTAGACGAGGAATACATAACACTTCGCAAATCATATTACATCTTACCATGAAACATAGAAATGAGATGCGATATCGCGTCTTAAGAAGCATTAGAACTCTATTGCTACGATACGTAGACATCTCTAAACGCTATTTCTTTGCAAGGAAGTGTCGCATTTACATTCATTTGAAGTGTAGACGAGGAATACATAACACTTCGCAAATCATATTATATCTTTCCATGCAACATAGAAATGAGATGCCATATCGCGTTTTTAGAAGCATTAGAACTCTATTGCTACGATACCTAGACATCTGCAAACGCTATTTCCTTGC
Organism: Xylocopa sonorina; assembly: GCF_050948175.1. Classification (NCBI taxonomy): domain Eukaryota; kingdom Metazoa; phylum Arthropoda; class Insecta; order Hymenoptera; family Apidae; genus Xylocopa; species Xylocopa sonorina. The sequence continues at coordinate 443,335 of NW_027490198.1, forward strand.
AAGGAAGTGTCGCATTTACATTCATTTGAATCGTAGACGAGGAATGCATAACACTTCGCAATGAATATTATATATTATCATGAAACATGAATATGAGATGCAATATCTCGTTTTAAGAAGCATTTGAACTCTATTGCTACGATACCTAGACATCTGCAGACGCTATTTCCTAGCAAGGAAGTGTCGCATTTACATTCATTTGAAGTGTAGACGAGGAATACATTACAATTCGCAAATCATATTATTTCTTACCATGAAACATAGAAATGAGATGCGATATCGCGTTTTAAGAATCATAAGAACTCTATTGCTACGATACGTAGACATCTGCAAACGCTCTTTCCTTGCAAGGAAGTGTCGCATTAACATTCATATGAAGCGTAGACGAGGAATACATGACACTTCGCAAATCATATTATATCTTACCATGAAACATGGAAATGAAATGCGATATCGCGTTTTAAGAAGCATTAGAACACTATTGCTACAATACGTAGACATCTGCAAACGCTATTTCCTTGCTAGGAAGTGTCGCATTTACATTCATTTGAAGTGTAGACGAGGAGTACATAACGCTTCGCAAATCATATTAAATCCTACCATGAAACATAGAAATGAGATGCGATATCGCGTTTTAGGAAGCATTAGAAATCTATTGCTACGATACGTAGACATCTGAAAACGCTATATCTTTGCAAGGAAGTGTCGCATTTACATTCATTTGATGTGTAGACGAGGAATACATAACACTTCGCAAATCACATTATATCTTACCATGAAACATAGAAGTGAGATGCGATATCGCGTTTTAAGAAGCATTAGAACCCTATTGCTACGATAGGTAGACATCTGCAAACGCTATTTCCTAGCAAGGAAATGTCGCATTTACATTCATTTGAAGTGTAGACGAGGAATACATAACACTTCGCAAATCATATTATATCTTACCATGAAACATAGAAATGATATGCGATATCGCGTATTAAGAAGCATTAGATTTCTATTGCTACGATAGGTAGACATCTGCAAACGCTATGTCCTTGCAAGGAAGTGTCGCATTTACATTCATTTGATGTGTAGACGAGGAATACACTACACTTCGCAAATCATATTATATCCTACCATGAAACATAGAAATGAGATACGATATCGCTTTGTAAGAATCATAGGAACACTATTGCTACGATACGTAGACATCTGCAAACGCTATTTCCTACCAAGGAAGTGTCGCATTTACATTCATATGAAGTGTAGACGAGGAATACATAACACCTCGCAAATCATATTATATCTTACCATGAAACATAGAAATGATATGCGATATCGCGTATTAAGAAGCATTAGATTTCTATTGCTACGATACGTAGACATCTGCAAACGCTATTTCTTTGCAAGGAAGTGTCGCATTTGCATTCATTTGAAGTGTAGACGTGGAATACACACACTTCGCAAATCATATTATATCTTACCATGAAAAATAGAAATGAGATGCGATATCGCGTTTTAAGAAGCATTAGAACCCTATTGCTACGATAGGTAGACATCTGCAAACGCTATTTCCTAGCAAGGAAATGTCGCATTTGCATTCATTTGAAGTGTAGACGAGGAATACATAACACCTCGCAAATCATATTATATCTTACAATGAAACATAGAAATGAGATGTGATATCGCGTTTTAAGAAGCATTAGAACCCTATTGCTACGATAGGTAGACATCTGCAAACGCTATTTCCTAGCAAGGAAATGTCGCATTTGCATTCATTTGAAGTGTAGACGAGGAATACATTACACTTCGCAAATCATATTATATCCTACCATGAAACATAGAAATGAGATGCGATATCGCGTTTTAAGAAGCATTAGAAATCTATTGCTACGTTTCGTAGACATCTGCAAACGCTATTTCTTTGCAAGGAAGTGTCGCATTTACATTCATTTGAAGTGTAGACGTGGAATACACACACATCGCAAATCATATTATATCTTACCATGAAACATAGATATGAGATGCAACATCTCGTTTTAAGATGCATTTGAACTCTATTGCTACGATACCTAGACATCTGCAGACGCTATTTCCTAGCAAGGAAGTGTCGCATTTACATTCATTTGAAGTGTAGACGAGGAATACACACACTTCGCAAATCACATTATATCTTACCATGAAACATAGAAATGAGATGCGATATCGCGTTTTAATAAGCGTTAGAACTCTACTGCTACGATAGGTAGACATCTGCAAACGCTATTTCCTTTCAAGGAAGTGTCGCATTTACATTCATTTGAAGTGCAGACGAGAAATACATAACACTTCGCAAATCATATTATATCTTACCATGAAACATAGAAATGAGATGCGATATTGTGTTTTGAGAAGCATTAGAACTCTATCGCTACGATACCTAGACATCTGCGGACGCTATTTCCTTGCTAGGAAGTGTCGCATTTACATTCATTTGAAGTGTAGACGAGGAATACATAACACTTCGCAAATCATATTATATCTTACCATGAAACATAGAAATGAGATGCGATATCGCGTTTTAAGAAGCATTAGAAATCTATTGCTACGATTCGTAGACATCTGCAAACGCTATTTCTTTGCAAGGAAGTGTCGCATTTACATTCATTTGAAGTGTAGACGAGGAATACATAACACTTCGCAAATCATATTCTATCTTATCATGAAAAATAGAAATGCGATGCGATATCGCGTTTTAAGAAGCATTAGAACCCTATTGCTACGATACGTAGACATCTGTAAAAGCTATTTCCTTGCTAGGAAGTGTCGCATTTACAATCATTTGAAGTGTAGACGAGGAATACATAACACTTCGCAAATCATATTATATCTTACCATGAAACATAGAAATGAGATACGATATCGCGTTGTAAGAATCATAAGAACACTATTGCTACGACACGTAGACATCTGCAGACGCTATTTCCCACCAAGGAAGTGTCGCATTTACATTCATATGAAGTGTAGACGAGGAATACATAACACTTCGCAAATCATATTATATCTTACCATGAAACATAGAAATGAGATACGATATCGCGTTGTAAGAATCATAAGAACACTATTGCTACGACACGTAGACATCTGCAAACGCTATTTCCTACCAAGGAAGTGTCGCATTTACATTCATACGAAGTGTAGACGAGGAATACATAACACTTCGCAAATCATATTATATCTTACCATGAAACATAGAAGTGAGATGCGATATCGCGTTTTAAGAAGCATTAGAAATCTATTGCTACGATACGTAGACATCTGCAAACGCTATTTCTTTGCAAGGAAGTGTCGCATTTACATTCATTTGAAGTGTAGACGTGGAATACACACACTTCGCAAATCATATTATATCTTACCATGAAACATAGAAATGAGATGCGATATTGTGTTTTGAGAAGCATTAGAACTCTATCGCTGCGATACCTAGACATCTGCAGACGCTATTTCCTTGCAAGGATGTGTCGCATTTACATTCATTTGAAGTGAAGACGAGGAGTACATAACACTTCGCAAATCATATTATATCTTACCATGAAACATAGAAATGAGATGCGATATCGCGTTTTAAGAAGCATTAGAAATCTATTGCTACGATACGTAGACATCTGAAAACGCTATTTCTTTGCAAGGAAGTGTCGCATTAACATTCATATGAAGTGTAGACGAGGAATACCTAACACTTCGCAAATCATATTATAACTTACCATGAAACATAGAAATGAGATGCGATATCGCGTTTTAAGAATCATAAGAGCCCTATTGCTACGATACGTAGACATCTGCAAACGCTATTTCCTTGCAAGGTAGTGTCGCATTTACATTCATTTGAATCGTAGACGAGGAATGCATAACACTTTGCAATGAATATTATACCTTATCATTAAACATAGATATGCGATGCAATATCTCGTTTTAAGTAGCATTTGAACTCTATTGCTACGATACCTAGACATCTGCAGACACTATTTCCTAGCAAATGAAGTGTCGCATTTACATTCATTTGAAGTGTAGACGAGGAATACGTGACACTTCGCAAATCATATTATATCTTACCATGAAACATAGAATTGAGATCCGATGTCGCGTTTTAAGAAGCATTAGAACACTATTGCTACGATACCTAGACATCTGCAGACGCTATTTCCTAGCATGGAAGTGTCGCATTTACATTCATTTGAAGTGTGGACGAGGAATACATGACACTTCGAAAATCATATTATATCTTACAATGAAACATAGAAATGAGATGTGATATCGCGTTTTAAGAAGCATTAGAAATCTATTGCTACGATACGTAGACATCTGCAAACGCTATTTCCTTGCAAGGAAGAGTCGCATTTACATTCATTTGAAGTGTAGACGAGGAATACATAACACTTCGCAAATCATATTATATCTTACCATGAACCATAGAAATGACATGCGATATCGCGTTTTAAGAATCATAAGAACTCTACTGCTACGATACGTAGACATCTGCAAACGCTATTTCCTTGCAAGGAAGTGTCGCATTTACATTCATTTGAAGTGTAGACGAGGAATACATAACACTTCGGTAATCATGTTATATCTTAACATGAAACATAGAAATGAGATGCGATATCGCGTTTTAAGAAGCATTATAAATCTATTGCTACGATACGTAGACGTCTGCAAACGCTGTTTCCTAGCAAGGAAGTGTCGCATTTACATTCATTTGAAGTGTAGACGAGGAATACATAACACTTCGCAAATCATATTATATCTTACCATGAACCATAGAAATGACATGCGATATCGCGTTTTAAGAATCATAAGAACTCTATTGCTACGATACGTAGACATCTGCAAACGCTATTTCCTTGCAAGAAAGTGTCGCATTTACATTCATTTGAAGTGTAGACGAGGAATACATAACACTTCGCAAATCATATTATATCTTACCATGAAACATAGAAATGAGATGCGATATCGCGTTTTAATGAGCATTAGAACTCTACTGCTACGATACGTAGACATCTGCAAACGCTATTTCCTTTCAAGTGTCACGTCACGGGTCCGGAAAATTACCGAGTTTACCGCGGGCGACACGTAGCCGTTAATCCGAAATAGATCCGCGCAATTACGGCGGACGCTGGTTCGATTAGGGACGCAAACACTTTAAAACGCGAACACGGTGAACAGAAAGCGTTCACTTACCTTTCGCCGCCTTGATTCGCCGATAATTTTCGCTCTCTTTGCAGGTATGGCTGTCGTCGGGGGTCGTTCGGTGGAATCGTCCCAGGATACGGGCTGATAGCTGGCAACGAAATAGGAATCAGCTTCCAAGCTGGCTGCGACGGTCGGTTGATCGGCTCTGGATACGCCAGAATGATTGAAGCTTCGCAGTGGTACGAGAGGTTCTTCTTCCCGTAATATTCTCGTATTAATTACAACGAATAAGGATGCGAAATGGAGGTTTTAAGAATGAATTGATGTATCGAAATATACCGACTAAAATAAATATATTCTAAAATAAACCTATTCTTACAAATGTACTTTTCCCTAGGCTAGATTTAGTGTTACTTTAGTATTTAAGAATTAGAACTAGAACTGGATATCGGAATCGAAGTTCGAAGTAGAAAAAGAATTGGAAATTGAAATAAAATGAATTAGTGAACACCCCAAGTGAGGTGGAGAAAAGCCTGGAGGCACTAAAGCGCGAGTAATAAGAGATGATACGACTCAGTTGCCGGCTACGACGATTCTGTGATCCAGACGCGCGTCCGCGACCTCCTCGGATCGCGCGGCGCGCGTATCGCTCGGGCCCCGCGGTGGGGCGGACGGTTGGAGTAGGGCGACCCCTCGGCCCGCGTAGTGGGGCGGCTCGCGGTTCGCGTGAGCCGCGTTTGTCGGGCGCTCGCTTGCGCATCGCAATTATCCTAACTTATAATTATGTGTTGTGTTGTGTCTGTATGTACAATGTCTGTAGAGTACTTATATGCTATAAAACGAATTAGGAATAAATACTGGCGAAGTATCTATAAGGTTCAGGAGAGACGTGACGGTGAGCATCTGGACTGGCGTGATAGTCTCCTTGGTCCTGTTGGCTGTACGCGTTGTTGCGTGTTCGAAGGGGCCTACTCCTGGACGATCCGTACCTGGCTGCCTTAGCTCGGCTGACGAGCAGGGGTGCTCGTTCGTTGTACAGGTGAGGCCTCATCGGGCGCTGGAGGTGATGCTGGAGGGTGGCAGGCGATACGCCTGACGTCACACAAGGAAGTGTCGCATTTACATTCATTTGAAGTGTAGACGAGGAATACATCACGCTTCGCAAATCATATTATATCTTACCATGAAACTTAGAAATGAGATGCGATATTGTGTTTTGAGAAGCATTAGAACACTATCGCTGCGATACCTAGACATCTGCAGACGCTATTTCCTTGCAAGGATGTGTCGCATTTACATTCATTTGAAGTGAAGACGAGGAGTACATAACACTTCGCAAATCATATTATATCCTACCATGAAACATAGAAATGAGATGCGATATCGCGTTTTAAGAAGCATTAGAAATCTATTTCTACGATTCGTAGACATCTGCAAACGCTGTTTCTTTGCAAGGAAGTGTCGCATTTACATTCATTTGAAGTGTAGACGAGGAATACATAACACTTCGCAAATCATATTACATCTTACCATGAAACATAGAAATGAGATGCGATATCGCGCCTTAAGAAGCATTAGAACTCTATTGCTACGATACGTAGACATCTCTAAACGCTATTTCTTTGCAAGGAAGTGTCGCATTTACATTCATTTGAAGTGTAGACGAGGAATACATAACACTTCGCAAATCATATTATATCTTTCCATTCAACATAGAAATGAGATGCCATATCCCGTTTTTAGAAGCATTAGAACTCTATTGCTACGATACCTAGACATCTGCAAACGCTCTTTCCTTGCAAGGAAGTGTCGCATTAACATTCATATGAAGCGTAGACGAGGAATACATGACACTTCGCAAATCATATTATATCTTACCATGAAACATGGAAATGAAATGCGATATCGCGTTTTAAGAAGCATTAGAACACTATTGCTACAATACGTAGACATCTGCAATCGCTATTTCCTTGCTAGGAAGTGTCGCATTTACATTCATTTGAAGTGTAGACGAGGAGTACATAACGCTTCGCAAATCATATTATATCTTACCATGAAACATAGAAATGAGATGCGATATCGCGTTTTAGGAAGCATTAGAAATCTATTGCTACGATACGTAGACATCTGAAAACGCTATATCTTTGCAAGGAAGTGTCGCATTTACATTCATTTGATGTGTAGACGAGGAATACATAACACTTCGCAAATCACATTATATCTTACCATGAAACATAGAAATGAGATGCGATATCGCGTTTTAAGAATCATAAGAACTCTATTGCTACGATACGTAGACATCTGCAAACGCTCTTTCCTTGCAAGGAAGTGTCGCATTAACATTCATATGAAGTGTAGACGAGGAATACATTACACTTCGCAAATCATATTATATCTTACCATGAAACATGGAAATGAGATGCGATATCGCGTTTTAAGAAGCATTAGAACACTATTGCTACGATATGTAGACATCTGCAAACGCTATTTCCTTGCTAGGAAGTGTCGCATTTACATTCATTTGAAGTGTAGACGAGGAATACATAACACTTCGCAAATCATATTATATCTTATTATGAAACATAGAAATGAGATACGATATCGCGTTGTAAGAATCATAAGAACACTATTGCTACGATACGTAGACATCTGCAAACGCTATTTCCTACCAAGGAAGTGTCGCATTTACATTCATATGAAGTGTAGACAAGGAATACATAACACTTCGCAAATCATATTATATCTTACCATGAAACATAGAAATGAGATGCGATATCGCGTTTTAATAAGCGTTAGAACTCTACTGCTACGATAGGTGGACATCTGCAAATGCTATTTCCTTTCAAGGAAGTGTCGCATTTGCATTCATTTGAAGTGCAGACGAGGAATACATAACACTTCGCAAATCATATTATATCTTACCATGAAACATAGAAATGAGATGCGATATTGTGTTTTGAGAAGCATTAGAACTCAATCGCTACGATACCTAGACATCTGCGGACGCTATTTCCTTGCTAGGAAGTGTCGCATTTACATTCATTTGAAGTGTAGACGAGGAATACATAACACTTCGCAAATCATATTATATCTTACCATGAAACATAGAAATGAGATGCGATATCGCGTTTTAAGAAGCATTAGAAATATATTGCTACGATACGTAGACATCTGAAAACGCTATTTCCTAGCAAGGAAATGTCGCATTTACATTCATTTGAAGTGTAGACGAGGAATACATTACACTTCGCAAATCATATTATATCCTACCATGAAACATAGAAATGAGGTGCGATATCGCGTTTTAAAAAGCATTAGAAATCTATTGCTACGATTCGTAGACATCTGCAAACGCTATTTCTTTGCAAGGAAGTGTCGCATTTACATTCATTTGAAGTGTAGACGAGGAATACATTACACTTCGCAAATCATGTTCTATCTTATCATGAAACATAGAAATGCGATGCGATATCGCGTTTTAAGAAGCATTAGAACCCTATTGCTACGATACGTAGACATCTGCAAAAGCTATTTCCTTGCTAGGAAGTGTCGCATTTACATTCATTTGAAGTGTAGACGAGGAATACATAACACTTCGCAAATCATATTATATCTTACCATGAAACATAGAAATGAGATACGATATCGCGTTGTAAGAATCATAAGAACAATATTGCTACGACACGTAGACATCTGCAAACGCTATTTCCTACCAAGGAAGTGTCGCATTTACATTCATACGAAGTGTAGACGAGGAATACATAACACTTCGCAAATCATATTATATCTTACCATGAAACATAGAAGTGAGATGCGATATCGCGTTTTAAGAAGCATTAGAAATCTATTGCTACGATACGTAGACATCTGCAAACGCTATTTCTTTGCAAGGAAGTGTCGCATTTACATTCATTTGAAGTGTAGACGTGGAATACACACACTTCGCAAATCATATTATATCTTACCATGAAACATAGAAATGAGATGCGATATTGTGTTTTGAGAAGCATTAGAACTCTATCGCTGCGATACCTAGACATCTGCAGACGCTATTTCCTTGCAAGGATGTGTCGCATTTACATTCATTTGAAGTGAAGACGAGGAGTACATAACACTTCGCAAATCATATTATATCTTACCATGAAACATAGAAATGAGATGCGATATCGCGTTTTAAGAAGCATTAGAAATCTATTGCTACGATACGTAGACATCTGAAAACGCTATTTCTTTGCAAGGAAGTGTCGCATTAACATTCATATGAAGTGTAGACGAGGAATACCTAACACTTCGCAAATCATATTATAACTTACCATGAAACATAGAAATGAGATGCGATATCGCGTTTTAAGAATCATAAGAGCCCTATTGCTACGATACGTAGACATCTGCAAACGCTATTTCCTTGCAAGGTAGTGTCGCATTTACATTCATTTGAATCGTAGACGAGGAATGCATAACACTTTGCAATGAATATTATACCTTATCATTAAACATAGATATGCGATGCAATATCTCGTTTTAAGTAGCATTTGAACTCTATTGCTACGATACCTAGACATCTGCAGACGCTATTTCCTAGCAAATGAAGTGTCGCATTTACATTCATTTGAAGTGTAGACGAGGAATACGTGACACTTCGCAAATCATATTATATCTTACCATGAAACATAGAATTGAGATCCGATGTCGCGTTTTAAGAAGCATTAGAACACTATTGCTACGATACCTAGACATCTGCAGACGCTATTTCCTAGCATGGAAGTGTCGCATTTACATTCATTTGAAGTGTAGACGAGGAATACATGACACTTCGAAAATCATATTATATCTTACAATGAAACATAGAAATGAGATGTGATATCGCGTTTTAAGAAGCATTAGAAATCTATTGCTACGATACGTAGACATCTGCAAACGCTATTTCCTTGCAAGGAAGAGTCGCATTTACATTCATTTGAAGTGTAGACGAGGAATACATAACACTTCGCAAATCATATTATATCTTACCATGAACCATAGAAATGACATGCGATATCGCGTTTTAAGAATCATAAGAACTCTACTGCTACGATACGTAGACATCTGCAAACGCTATTTCCTTGCAAGGAAGTGTCGCATTTACATTCATTTGAAATGTAGACGAGGAATACATAACACTTCGCAAATCATATTATATCTTACCATGAAACATAGAAATGAGATGCGATATCGCGTTTTAAGAAGCATTATAAATCTATTGCTACGATACGTAGACGTCTGCAAACGCTGTTTCCTAGCAAGGAAGTGTCGCATTTACATTCATTTGAAGTGTAGACGAGGAATACATAACACTTCGCAAATCATATTATATCTTACCATGAAACATAGAAATGAGATGCGATATTGTGTTTTGAGAAGCATTAGAACTCTATCGCTACGATACCTAGACATCTGCGGACGCTATTTCCTTGCTAGGAAGTGTCGCATTTACATTCATTTGAAGTGTAGACGAGGAATACATAACACTTCGCAAATCATATTATATCTTACCATGAAACATAGAAATGAGATGCGATATCGCGTTTTAAGAAGCATTAGAAATATATTGCTACGATACGTAGACATCTGAAAACGCTATTTCCTAGCAAGGAAATGTCGCATTTACATTCATTTGAAGTGTAGACGAGGAATACATTACACTTCGCAAATCATATTATATCCTACCATGAAACATAGAAATGAGGTGCGATATCGCGTTTTAAAAAGCATTAGAAATCTATTGCTACGATTCGTAGACATCTGCAAACGCTATTTCTTTGCAAGGAAGTGTCGCATTTACATTCATTTGAAGTGTAGACGAGGAATACATTACACTTCGCAAATCATGTTCTATCTTATCATGAAACATAGAAATGCGATGCGATATCGCGTTTTAAGAAGCATTAGAACCCTATTGCTACGATACGTAGACATCTGCAAAAGCTATTTCCTTGCTAGGAAGTGTCGCATTTACATTCATTTGAAGTGTAGACGAGGAATACATAACACTTCGCAAATCATATTATATCTTACCATGAAACATAGAAATGAGATACGATATCGCGTTGTAAGAATCATAAGAACAATATTGCTACGACACGTAGACATCTGCAAACGCTATTTCCTACCAAGGAAGTGTCGCATTTACATTCATACGAAGTGTAGACGAGGAATACATAACACTTCGCAAATCATATTATATCTTACCATGAAACATAGAAGTGAGATGCGATATCGCGTTTTAAGAAGCATTAGAAATCTATTGCTACGATACGTAGACATCTGCAAACGCTATTTCTTTGCAAGGAAGTGTCGCATTTACATTCATTTGAAGTGTAGACGTGGAATACACACACTTCGCAAATCATATTATATCTTACCATGAAACATAGAAATGAGATGCGATATTGTGTTTTGAGAAGCATTAGAACTCTATCGCTGCGATACCTTGACATCTGCAGACGCTATTTCCTTGCAAGGATGTGTCGCATTTACATTCATTTGAAGTGAAGACGAGGAGTACATAACACTTCGCAAATCATATTATATCTTACCATGAAACATAGAAATGGGATGCGATATCGCGTTTTAAGAAGCATTAGAAATCTATTGCTACGATACGTAGACATCTGAAAACGCTATTTCTTTGCAAGGAAGTGTCGCATTAACATTCATATGAAGTGTAGACGAGGAATACCTAACACTTCGCAAATCATATTATAACTTACCATGAAACATAGAAATGAGATGCGATATCGCGTTTTAAGAATCATAAGAGCCCTATTGCTACGATACGTAGACATCTGCAAACGCTATTTCCTTGCAAGGTAGTGTCGCATTTACATTCATTTGAATCGTAGACGAGGAATGCATAACACTTTGCAATGAATATTATACCTTATCATTAAACATAGATATGCGATGCAATATCTCGTTTTAAGTAGCATTTGAACTCTATTGCTACGATACCTAGACATCTGCAGACGCTATTTCCTAGCAAATGAAGTGTCGCATTTACATTCATTTGAAGTGTAGACGAGGAATACGTGACACTTCGCAAATCATATTATATCTTACCATGAAACATAGAATTGAGATCCGATGTCGCGTTTTAAGAAGCATTAGAACACTATTGCTACGATACCTAGACATCTGCAGACGCTATTTCCTAGCATGGAAGTGTCGCATTTACATTCATTTGAAGTGTAGACGAGGAATACATGACACTTCGAAAATCATATTATATCTTACAATGAAACATAGAAATGAGATGTGATATCGCGTTTTAAGAAGCATTAGAAATCTATTGCTACGATACGTAGACATCTGCAAACGCTATTTCCTTGCAAGGAAGAGTCGCATTTACATTCATTTGAAGTGTAGACGAGGAATACATAACACTTCGCAAATCATATTATATCTTACCATGAACCATAGAAATGACATGCGATATCGCGTTTTAAGAATCATAAGAACTCTACTGCTACGATACGTAGACATCTGCAAACGCTATTTCCTTGCAAGGAAGTGTCGCATTTACATTCATTTGAAATGTAGACGAGGAATACATAACACTTCGCAAATCATATTATATCTTACCATGAAACATAGAAATGAGATGCGATATCGCGTTTTAAGAAGCATTATAAATCTATTGCTACGATACGTAGACGTCTGCAAACGCTGTTTCCTAGCAAGGAAGTGTCGCATTTACATTCATTTGAAGTGTAGACGAGGAATACATAACACTTCGCAAATCATATTATATCTTACCATGAAACATAGAAATGAGATGCGATATCGCGTTTTAATAAGCGTTAGAACTCTACTGCTACGATAGGTGGACATCTGCAAATGCTATTTCCTTTCAAGGAAGTGTCGCATTTGCATTCATTTGAAGTGCAGACGAGGAATACATAACACTTCGCAAATCATATTATATCTTACCATGAAACATAGAAATGAGATGCGATATTGTGTTTTGAGAAGCATTAGAACTCTATCGCTACGATACCTAGACATCTGCGGACGCTATTTCCTTGCTAGGAAGTGTCGCATTTACATTCATTTGAAGTGTAGACGAGGAATACATAACACTTCGCAAATCATATTATATCTTACCATGAAACATAGAAATGAGATGCGATATCGCGTTTTAAGAAGCATTAGAAATATATTGCTACGATACGTAGACATCTGAAAACGCTATTTCCTAGCAAGGAAATGTCGCATTTACATTCATTTGAAGTGTAGACGAGGAATACATTACACTTCGCAAATCATATTATATCCTACCATGAAACATAGAAATGAGGTGCGATATCGCGTTTTAAAAAGCATTAGAAATCTATTGCTACGATTCGTAGACATCTGCAAACGCTATTTCTTTGCAAGGAAGTGTCGCATTTACATTCATTTGAAGTGTAGACGAGGAATACATTACACTTCGCAAATCATGTTCTATCTTATCATGAAACATAGAAATGCGATGCGATATCGCGTTTTAAGAAGCATTAGAACCCTATTGCTACGATACGTAGACATCTGCAAAAGCTATTTCCTTGCTAGGAAGTGTCGCATTTACATTCATTTGAAGTGTAGACGAGGAATACATAACACTTCGCAAATCATATTATATCTTACCATGAAACATAGAAATGAGATACGATATCGCGTTGTAAGAATCATAAGAACAATATTGCTACGACACGTAGACATCTGCAAACGCTATTTCCTACCAAGGAAGTGTCGCATTTACATTCATACGAAGTGTAGACGAGGAATACATAACACTTCGCAAATCATATTATATCTTACCATGAAACATAGAAGTGAGATGCGATATCGCGTTTTAAGAAGCATTAGAAATCTATTGCTACGATACGTAGACATCTGCAAACGCTATTTCTTTGCAAGGAAGTGTCGCATTTACATTCATTTGAAGTGTAGACGTGGAATACACACACTTCGCAAATCATATTATATCTTACCATGAAACATAGAAATGAGATGCGATATTGTGTTTTGAGAAGCATTAGAACTCTATCGCTGCGATACCTAGACATCTGCAGACGCTATTTCCTTGCAAGGATGTGTCGCATTTACATTCATTTGAAGTGAAGACGAGGAGTACATAACACTTCGCAAATCATATTATATCTTACCATGAAACATAGAAATGAGATGCGATATCGCGTTTTAAGAAGCATTAGAAATCTATTGCTACGATACGTAGACATCTGAAAACGCTATTTCTTTGCAAGGAAGTGTCGCATTAACATTCATATGAAGTGTAGACGAGGAATACCTAACACTTCGCAAATCATATTATAACTTACCATGAAACATAGAAATGAGATGCGATATCGCGTTTTAAGAATCATAAGAGCCCTATTGCTACGATACGTAGACATCTGCAAACGCTATTTCCTTGCAAGGTAGTGTCGCATTTACATTCATTTGAATCGTAGACGAGGAATGCATAACACTTTGCAATGAATATTATACCTTATCATTAAACATAGATATGCGATGCAATATCTCGTTTTAAGTAGCATTTGAACTCTATTGCTACGATACCTAGACATCTGCAGACGCTATTTCCTAGCAAATGAAGTGTCGCATTTACATTCATTTGAAGTGTAGACGAGGAATACGTGACACTTCGCAAATCATATTATATCTTACCATGAAACATAGAATTGAGATCCGATGTCGCGTTTTAAGAAGCATTAGAACACTATTGCTACGATACGTAGACATCTGCAAACGCTATTTCCTTGCAAGGAAGTGTCGCATTTACATTCATTTGAAATGTAGACGAGGAATGCATAACACTTTGCAATGAATATTATACCTTATCATTAAACATAGATATGCGATGCAATATCTCGTTTTAAGAAGCATTAGAAATCTATTGCTACGATACGTAGACATCTGCAAACGCTATTTCCTTGCAAGGAAGAGTCGCATTTACATTCATTTGAAGTGTAGACGAGGAATACATAACACTTCGCAAATCATATTATATCTTACCATGAACCATAGAAATGACATGCGATATCGCGTTTTAAGAATCATAAGAACTCTACTGCTACGATACGTAGACATCTGCAAACGCTATTTCCTTGCAAGGAAGTGTCGCATTTACATTCATTTGAAGTGTAGACGAGGAATACATAACACTTCGCAAATCATATTATATCTTACCATGAAACATAGAAGTGAGATGCGATATCGCGTTTTAAGAAGCATTAGAAATCTATTGCTACGATACGTAGACATCTGCAAACGCTATTTCCTTGCAAGGAAGAGTCGCATTTACATTCATTTGAAGTGTAGACGAGGAATACATAACACTTCGCAAATCATATTATATCTTACCATGAACCATAGAAATGACATGCGATATCGCGTTTTAAGAATCATAAGAACTCTACTGCTACGATAGGTAGACATCTGCAAACGCTATTTCCTTTCAAGGAAGTGTCGCATTTACATTCATTTGAAGTGTAGACGAGGAATACATCACGCTTCGCAAATCATATTATATCTTACCATGAAACATAGAAATGAGATGCGATATTGTGTTTTGAGAAGCATTAGAACTCTATCGCTGCGATACCTAGACATCTGCAGACGCTATTTCCTTGCAAGGGTGTGTCGCATTTACATTCATTTGAAGTGAAGACGAGGAGTACATAACACTTCGCAAATCATATTATATCTTACCATGAAACATAGAAATGAGATGCGATATCGCGTTTTAAGAAGCATTAGAAATCTATTGCTACGATACGTAGACATCTGAAAACGCTATTTCTTTGCAAGGAAGTGTCGCATTAACATTCATATGAAGTGTAGACGAGGAATACCTAACACTTCGCAAATCATATTATAACTTACCATGAAACATAGAAATGAGATGCGATATCGCGTTTTAAGAATCATAAGAGCCCTATTGCTACGATACGTAGACATCTGCAAACGCTATTTCCTTGCAAGGTAGTGTCGCATTTACATTCATTTGAATCGTAGACGAGGAATGCATAACACTTTGCAATGAATATTATACCTTATCATTAAACATAGATATGCGATGCAATATCTCGTTTTAAGTAGCATTTGAACTCTATTGCTACGATACCTAGACATCTGCAGACGCTATTTCCTAGCAAATGAAGTGTCGCATTTACATTCATTTGAAGTGTAGACGAGGAATACGTGACACTTCGCAAATCATATTATATCTTACCATGAAACATAGAATTGAGATCCGATGTCGCGTTTTAAGAAGTATTAGAACACTATTGCTACGATACCTAGACATCTGCAGACGCTATTTCCTAGCATGGAAGTGTCGCATTTACATTCATTTGAAGTGTAGACGAGGAATACATGACACTTCGAAAATCATATTATATCTTACAATGAAACATAGAAATGAGATGTGATATCGCGTTTTAAGAAGCATTAGAAATCTATTGCTACGATACGTAGACATCTGCAAACGCTATTTCCTTGCAAGGAAGAGTCGCATTTACATTCATTTGAAGTGTAGACGAGGAATACATAACACTTCGCAAATCATATTATATCTTACCATGAACCATAGAAATGACATGCGATATCGCGTTTTAAGAATCATAAGAACTCTACTGCTACGATACGTAGACATCTGCAAACGCTATTTCCTTGCAAGGAAGTGTCGCATTTACATTCATTTGAAATGTAGACGAGGAATACATGACACTTCGGTAATCATGTTATATCTTAACATGAAACATAGAAATGAGATGCGATATCGCGTTTTAAGAAGCATTATAAATCTATTGCTACGATACGTAGACGTCTGCAAACGCTGTTTCCTAGCAAGGAAGTGTCGCATTTACATTCATTTGAAGTGTAGACGAGGAATACATAACACTTCGCAAATCATATTATATCTTACCATGAACCATAGAAATGACATGCGATATCGCGTTTTAAGAATCATAAGAACTCTATTGCTACGATACGTAGACATCTGCAAACGCTATTTCCTTGCAAGAAAGTGTCGCATTTACATTCATTTGAAGTGTAGACGAGGAATACATAACACTTCGCAAATCATATTATATCTTACCATGAAACATAGAAGTGAGATGCGATATCGCGTTTTAAGAAGCATTAGAAATCTATTGCTACGATACGTAGACATCTGCAAACGCTATTTCCTTGCAAGGAAGAGTCGCATTTACATTCATTTGAAGTGTAGACGAGGAATACATAACACTTCGCAAATCATATTATATCTTACCATGAACCATAGAAATGACATGCGATATCGCGTTTTAAGAATCATAAGAACTCTACTGCTACGATAGGTAGACATCTGCAAACGCTATTTCCTTTCAAGGAAGTGTCGCATTTACATTCATTTGAAGTGTAGACGAGGAATACATCACGCTTCGCAAATCATATTATATCTTACCATGAAACATAGAAATGAGATGCGATATTGTGTTTTGAGAAGCATTAGAACTCTATCGCTGCGATACCTAGACATCTGCAGACGCTATTTCCTTGCAAGGGTGTGTCGCATTTACATTCATTTGAAGTGAAGACGAGGAGTACATAACACTTCGCAAATCATATTATATCTTACCATGAAACATAGAAATGAGATGCGATATCGCGTTTTAAGAAGCATTAGAAATCTATTGCTACGATACGTAGACATCTGAAAACGCTATTTCTTTGCAAGGAAGTGTCGCATTAACATTCATATGAAGTGTAGACGAGGAATACCTAACACTTCGCAAATCATATTATAACTTACCATGAAACATAGAAATGAGATGCGATATCGCGTTTTAAGAATCATAAGAGCCCTATTGCTACGATACGTAGACATCTGCAAACGCTATTTCCTTGCAAGGTAGTGTCGCATTTACATTCATTTGAATCGTAGACGAGGAATGCATAACACTTTGCAATGAAAATTATACCTTATCATTAAACATAGATATGCGATGCAATATCTCGTTTTAAGTAGCATTTGAACTCTATTGCTACGATACCTAGACATCTGCAGACGCTATTTCCTAGCAAATGAAGTGTCGCATTTACATTCATTTGAAGTGTAGACGAGGAATACGTGACACTTCGCAAATCATATTATATCTTACCATGAAACATAGAATTGAGATCCGATGTCGCGTTTTAAGAAGCATTAGAACACTATTGCTACGATACCTAGACATCTGCAGACGCTATTTCCTAGCATGGAAGTGTCGCATTTACATTCATTTGAAGTGTAGACGAGGAATACATGACACTTCGAAAATCATATTATATCTTACAATGAAACATAGAAATGAGATGTGATATCGCGTTTTAAGAAGCATTAGAAATCTATTGCTACGATACGTAGACATCTGCAAACGCTATTTCCTTGCAAGGAAGAGTCGCATTTACATTCATTTGAAGTGTAGACGAGGAATACATAACACTTCGCAAATCATATTATATCTTACCATGAACCATAGAAATGACATGCGATATCGCGTTTTAAGAATCATAAGAACTCTACTGCTACGATACCTAGACGTCTGCAGACGCTATTTCCTAGCAAGGATGTGTCGCATTTACATTCATTTGAAGTGTAGACGAGGAATACATAACACTTCGCAAATCATACTATATCTTACGATGAACCATAGAAATGACATGCGATATCGCGTTTTAAGAATCATAAGAACTCTATTGCTACGATACGTAGACATCTGCAAACGCTATTTCCTTGCAAGGAAGTGTCGCATTTACATTCATTTGAAATGTAGACGAGGAATACATGACACTTCGGTAATCATGTTATATCTTAACATGAAACATAGAAATGAGATGCGATATCGCGTTTTAAGAAGCATTATAAATCTATTGCTACGATACGTAGACGTCTGCAAACGCTGTTTCCTAGCAAGGAAGTGTCGCATTTACATTCATTTGAAGTGTAGACGAGGAATACATAACACTTCGCAAATCATATTATATCTTACCATGAACCATAGAAATGACATGCGATATCGCGTTTTAAGAATCATAAGAACTCTATTGCTACGATACGTAGACATCTGCAAACGCTATTTCCTTGCAAGAAAGTGTCGCATTTACATTCATTTGAAGTGTAGACGAGGAATACATAACACTTCGCAAATCATATTATATCTTACCATGAAACATAGAAATGAGATGCGATATCGCGTTTTAATGAGCATTAGAACTCTACTGCTACGATAGGTAGACATCTGCAAACGCTATTTCCTTTCAAGGAAGTGTCGCATTTACATTCATTTGAAGTGTAGACGAGGAATACATCACGCTTCGCAAATCATATTATATCTTACCATGAAACATAGAAATGAGATGCGATATTGTGTTTTGAGAAGCATTAGAACACTATCGCTGCGATACCTAGACATCTGCAGACGCTATTTCCTTGCAAGGATGTGTCGCATTTACATTCATTTGAAGTGAAGACGAGGAGTACATAACACTTCGCAAATCATATTATATCTTACCATGAAACATAGAAATGAGATGCGATATCGCGTTTTAAGACGCATTAGAAATCTATTGCTACGATACGTAGACATCTGAAAACACTATTTCTTTGCAAGGAAGTGTCGCATTTACATTCATTTGAAGTGTAGACCAGGAATACATAACACTTCGCAAATCATATTCTATCTTACCATGAAACATAGAAATGAGATGCGATATCGCGTATTAAGAAGCATTAGATTTCTATTGCTACGATAGGTAGACATCTGCAAACGCTATTACCTACCAAGTATGTGTCGCATTTACATTCATATGAAGTGTAGACGAGGAATACATAACACTTCGCAAATCATATTATATCTTACCATGAAACATAGAAGTGAGATGCGATATCGCGTTTTAAGAAGCATTAGAAATCTATTGCTACGATACGTAGACATCTGCAAACGCTATTTCTTTGCAAGGAAGTGTCGCATTTACATTCATTTGAAGTGTAGACGTGGAATACACACACTTCGCAAATCATATTATATCTTACCATGAAACATAGAAATGAGATGCGATATCGCGTTTTAAGAAGCATTAGAAATCTATTGCTACGATACGTAGACATCTGAAAACACTATTTCTTTGCAAGGAAGTGTCGCATTTACATTCATTTGAAGTGTAGACCAGGAATACATAACACTTCGCAAATCATATTCTATCTTACCATGAAACATAGAAATGAGATGCGATATCGCGTTTTAATGAGCATTAGAACTCTACTGCTACGATAGGTAGACATCTGCAAACGCTATTTCCTTTCAAGGAAGTGTCGCATTTACATTCATTTGAAGTGTAGACGAGGAATACATCACGCTTCGCAAATCATATTATATCTTACCATGAAACATAGAAATGAGATGCGATATTGTGTTTTGAGAAGCATTAGAACTCTATCGCTGCGATACCTAGACATCTGCAGACGCTATTTCCTTGCAAGGGTGTGTCGCATTTACATTCATTTGAAGTGAAGACGAGGAGTACATAACACTTCGCAAATCATATTATATCTTACCATGAAACATAGAAATGAGATGTGATATCGCGTTTTAAGAAGCATTAGAAATCTATTGCTACGATACGTAGACATCTGCAAACGCTATTTCCTTGCAAGGAAGAGTCGCATTTACATTCATTTGAAGTGTAGACGAGGAATACATAACACTTCGCAAATCATATTATATCTTACCATGAACCATAGAAATGACATGCGATATCGCGTTTTAAGAATCATAAGAACTCTACTGCTACGATACGTAGACATCTGCAAACGCTATTTCCTTGCAAGGAAGTGTCGCATTTACATTCATTTGAAGTGTAGACGAGGAGTACATAACACTTCGCAAATCATATTATATCTTACCATGAAACATGGAAATGAGATGCGATATCGCGTTTTAAGAAGCATTAGAACTCTATTGCTACGATAGGTAGACATCTGCAAACGCTATTTCCTTGCAAGGAAGTGTCGCATTTACATTCATTTGAAATGTAGACGAGGAATACATGACACTTCGCAAATCATGTTATATCTTAACATGAAACATAGAAATGAGATGCGATATCGCGTTTTAAAAATCATAAGAACTCTATTGCTACGATACTTAGACATCTGCAAACGCTCTTTCCTTGCAAGGAAGTGTGGCATTAACATTCACTTGAAGTGTAAACGAGGAATACATAACACTTCGCAAATCATATTATATCTTACGATGAAACATGGAAATGAGATGCGATATCACGTTTTAAGAAGCATTAGAACACTATTGCTACGATACGTAGACATCTGCAAACGCTATTTCCTTGCTAGGAAGTGTCGCATTTACATTCATTTGAAGTGTAGACGAGGAATGCATAACACATCGCAAATCATATTATATCTTACCATGAAGCATAGAAATGAGATGCGATATCGCGTTTTAAGAAGCATTTAAAATCTATTGCTACGATACGTAGACATCTGAAAACGCTATTTCATTGCAAGGAAGTGTCGCATTTACATTCATTTGAAGTGTAGACGTGGAATACACACACTTCGCAAATCATATTATATCTTACCATGAAACATAGAAATGAAATGCGATATCGCGTTTTAATAAGCATTATAACTCTACTGCTACGATAGGTAGACATCTGCAAACGCTTTTTCCTTGCAAGGAGGTGTCGCATTTACATTCATTTGAAGTGTAGACGAGGAATACATCACACTTCGCAAATCATATTACATCTTACCATGAAACATAGAAATGAGACGCGATATTGTGTTTTGGGAAGCATTAGAACTCTATCGCTACGATACCTAGACATCTGCAGACGCTATTTCCTTTCAAGGAAGTGTCGCATTTACATTCATTTGAAGTGTAGACGAGGAGTACATAACACTTCGCAAATCATATTATATCTTACAATGAAACATAGGAATGAGATGCGATATCGCGTTTTAAGAAGCATTAGAACACTATTGCTACGATACGTAGACATCTGCAAACGCTATTTCCTTGCAAGGAAGTGTCGCATTTACATTCATTTGAAGTGTAGACGAGGAATACATAACACTTCGCAAATCATATTATATCTTACCATGAAACATAGAAATGAGATGCGATATCGCGTTTCAAGAAGCCTTAGAACTCTATCGCTACGATACCTAGACGTCTGCAGACGCTATTTCCTAGCAAGGATGTGCCGCATTTACATTCATTTGAAGTGTAGACGAGGAATACATAACACTTCGCAAATCATACTATATCTTACGATGAACCATAGAAATGACATGCGATATCGCGTTTTAAGAATCATAAGAACTCTATTGCTACGATACGTAGACATCTGCAAACGCTATTTCCTTGCAAGGAAGTGTCGCATTTACATTCATTTGAAATGTAGACGAGGAATACATGACACTTCGGTAATCATGTTATATCTTAACATGAAACATAGAAATGAGATGCGATATCGCGTTTTAAGAAGCATTATAAATCTATTGCTACGATACGTAGACGTCTGCAAACGCTGTTTCCTAGCAAGGAAGTGTCGCATTTACATTCATTTGAAGTGTAGACGAGGAATACATAACACTTCGCAAATCATATTATATCTTACCATGAACCATAGAAATGACATGCGATATCGCGTTTTAAGAATCATAAGAACTCTACTGCTACGATACGTAGACATCTGCAAACGCTATTTCCTTGCAAGGAAGTGTCGCATTTACATTCATTTGAAGTGTAGACGAGGAATACATAACACTTCGCAAATCATATTATATCTTACCATGAAACATAGAAATGAGATGCGATATCGCGTTTCAAGAAGCCTTAGAACTCTATCGCTACGATACCTAGACGTCTGCAGACGCTATTTCCTAGCAAGGATGTGTCGCATTTACATTCATTTGAAGTGTAGACGAGGAATACATCACACTTCGCAAATCATATTACATCTTACCATGAAACATAGAAATGAGACGCGATATTGTGTTTTGGGAAGCATTAGAACTCTATCGCTACGATACCTAGACATCTGCAGACGCTATTTCCTTTCAAGGAAGTGTCGCATTTACATTCATTTGAAGTGTAGACGAGGAGTACATAACACTTCGCAAATCATATTATATCTTACAATGAAACATAGAAATGAGACGCGATATTGTGTTTTGAGAAGCATTAGAACTATATCGCTACGATACCTAGACATCTGCAGACGCTATTTCCTTTCAAGGAAGTGTCGCATTTACATTCATTTGAAGTGAAGACGAGGAGTACATAACACTTCGCAAATCATATTATATCTTACAATGAAACATAGAAATGAGACACGATATTGTGTTTTGAGAAGCATTAGAACTATATCGCTACGATACCTAGACATCTGCAGACGCTATTTCCTTTCAAGGAAGTGTCGCATTTACATTCATTTGAAGTGAAGACGAGGAGTACATAACACTTCGCAAATCATATTATATCTTACCATGAAACATAGAAATGAGATGCGATATCGCGTTTTAAGAAGCATTAGAAATCTATTGCTACGATACGTAGACATCTGAAAACGCTATTTCTTTGCAAGGAAGTGTCGCATTAACATTCATATGAAGTGTAGACGAGGAATACCTAACACTTCGCAAATCATATTATAACTTACCATGAAACATAGAAATGAGATGCGATATCGCGTTTTAAGAATCATAAGAGCCCTATTGCTACGATACGTAGACATCTGCAAACGCTATTTCCTTGCAAGGTAGTGTCGCATTTACATTCATTTGAATCGTAGACGAGGAATGCATAACACTTTGCAATGAATATTATACCTTATCATTAAACATAGATATGAGATGCAATATCTCGATTTAAGTAGCATTTGAACTCTATTGCTACGATACCTAGACATCTGCAGACGCTATTTCCTAGCAAATGAAGTGTCGCATTTACATTCATTTGAAGTGTAGACGAGGAATACATGACAGTTCGCAAATCATATTATATCTTACCATGAAACATAGAAATGAGATGTGATATCGCGTTTTAAGAAGCATTAGAAATCTATTGCTACGATACGTAGACATCTGCAAACGCTATTTCCTTGCAAGGAAGAGTCGCATTTACATTCATTTGAAGTGTAGACGAGGAATACATAACAATTCGCAAATCATATTATATCTTACCATGAACCATAGAAATGACATGCGATATCGCGTTTTAAGAATCATAAGAACTCTACTGCTACGATACGTAGACATCTGCAAACGCTATTTCCTTGCAAGGAAGTGTCGCATTTACATTCATTTGAAGTGTAGACGAGGAATACATAACACTTCGCAAATCATATTATATCTTACCATGAAACATAGAAATGAGATGCGATATCGCGTTTCAAGAAGCCTTAGAACTCTATCGCTACGATACCTAGACGTCTGCAGACGCTATTTCCTAGCAAGGATGTGCCGCATTTACATTCATTTGAAGTGTAGACGAGGAATACATAACACTTCGCAAATCATACTATATCTTACGATGAACCATAGAAATGACATGCGATATCGCGTTTTAAGAATCATAAGAACTCTATTGCTACGATACGTAGACATCTGCAAACGCTATTTCCTTGCAAGGAAGTGTCGCATTTACATTCATTTGAAATGTAGACGAGGAATACATGACACTTCGGTAATCATGTTATATCTTAACATGAAACATAGAAATGAGATGCGATATCGCGTTTTAAGAAGCATTATAAATCTATTGCTACGATACGTAGACGTCTGCAAACGCTGTTTCCTAGCAAGGAAGTGTCGCATTTACATTCATTTGAAGTGTAGACGAGGAATACATAACACTTCGCAAATCATATTATATCTTACCATGAACCATAGAAATGACATGCGATATCGCGTTTTAAGAATCATAAGAACTCTACTGCTACGATACGTAGACATCTGCAAACGCTATTTCCTTGCAAGGAAGTGTCGCATTTACATTCATTTGAAGTGTAGACGAGGAATACATAACACTTCGCAAATCATATTATATCTTACCATGAAACATAGAAATGAGATGCGATATCGCGTTTCAAGAAGCCTTAGAACTCTATCGCTACGATACCTAGACGTCTGCAGACGCTATTTCCTAGCAAGGATGTGTCGCATTTACATTCATTTGAAGTGTAGACGAGGAATACATCACACTTCGCAAATCATATTACATCTTACCATGAAACATAGAAATGAGACGCGATATTGTGTTTTGGGAAGCATTAGAACTCTATCGCTACGATACCTAGACATCTGCAGACGCTATTTCCTTTCAAGGAAGTGTCGCATTTACATTCATTTGAAGTGTAGACGAGGAGTACATAACACTTCGCAAATCATATTATATCTTACAATGAAACATAGAAATGAGACGCGATATTGTGTTTTGAGAAGCATTAGAACTATATCGCTACGATACCTAGACATCTGCAGACGCTATTTCCTTTCAAGGAAGTGTCGCATTTACATTCATTTGAAGTGAAGACGAGGAGTACATAACACTTCGCAAATCATATTATATCTTACCATGAAACATAGAAATGAGATGCGATATCGCGTTTTAAGAAGCATTAGAAATCTATTGCTACGATACGTAGACATCTGAAAACGCTATTTCTTTGCAAGGAAGTGTCGCATTAACATTCATATGAAGTGTAGGCGAGGAATACCTAACACTTCGCAAATCATATTATAACTTACCATGAAACATAGAAATGAGATGCGATATCGCGTTTTAAGAATCATAAGAGCCCTATTGCTACGATACGTAGACATCTGCAAACGCTATTTCCTTGCAAGGTAGTGTCGCATTTACATTCATTTGAATCGTAGACGAGGAATGCATAACACTTTGCAATGAATATTATACCTTATCATTAAACATAGATATGAGATGCAATATCTCGATTTAAGTAGCATTTGAACTCTATTGCTACGATACCTAGACATCTGCAGACGCTATTTCCTAGCAAATGAAGTGTCGCATTTACATTCATTTGAAGTGTAGACGAGGAATACATGACAGTTCGCAAATCATATTATATCTTACCATGAAACATAGAAATGAGATGTGATATCGCGTTTTAAGAAGCATTAGAAATCTATTGCTACGATACGTAGACATCTGCAAACGCTATTTCCTTGCAAGGAAGAGTCGCATTTACATTCATTTGAAGTGTAGACGAGGAATACATAACAATTCGCAAATCATATTATATCTTACCATGAACCATAGAAATGACATGCGATATCGCGTTTTAAGAATCATAAGAACTCTACTGCTACGATACGTAGACATCTGCAAACGCTATTTCCTTGCAAGGAAGTGTCGCATTTACATTCATTTGAAGTGTAGACGAGGAATACATAACACTTCGCAAATCATATTATATCTTACCATGAAACATAGAAATGAGATGCGATATCGCGTTTCAAGAAGCCTTAGAACTCTATCGCTACGATACCTAGACGTCTGCAGACGCTATTTCCTAGCAAGGATGTGCCGCATTTACATTCATTTGAAGTGTAGACGAGGAATACATAACACTTCGCAAATCATACTATATCTTACGATGAACCATAGAAATGACATGCGATATCGCGTTTTAAGAATCATAAGAACTCTATTGCTACGATACGTAGACATCTGCAAACGCTATTTCCTTGCAAGGAAGTGTCGCATTTACATTCATTTGAAATGTAGACGAGGAATACATGACACTTCGGTAATCATGTTATATCTTAACATGAAACATAGAAATGAGATGCGATATCGCGTTTTAAGAAGCATTATAAATCTATTGCTACGATACGTAGACGTCTGTAAACGCTGTTTCCTAGCAAGGAAGTGTAGCATTTACATTCATTTGAAGTGTAGACGAGGAATACATAACACTTCGCAAATCATATTATATCTTACCATGAACCATAGAAATGACATGCGATATCGCGTTTTAAGAATCATAAGAACTCTATTGCTACGATACGTAGACATCTGCAAACGCTATTTCCTTGGAAGGAAGTGTCGCATTTACATTCATTTGAAGTGTAGACGAGGAATACATAACACTTCGCAAATCATATTATATCTTACCATGAACCATAGAAATGAGTTGCGATATCGCGTTTTAAGAATCATAAGAACTCTATTGCTACGATACGTAGACATCTGCAAACGCTCTTTCCTTGCAAGGAAGTGTCGCATTTACATTCATTTGAATCGTAGACGAGGAATGCATAACACTTCGCATTGAATATTATATCTTATCATGAAACATAGATATGAGATGCAATATCTCGTTTTAAGAAGCATTTGAACTCTATTGCTACGATAGGTAGACATCTGCAAACGCCATTTCCTTGCTAGGAAGTGTCGCATTTACATTCATTTGAAGTGTAGACGAGGAGTACATAACACTTCGAAAATCAAATTATATCTTACAATGAAACATTGAAATGAGATGCGATATCGCGTTTTAAGAATCATAAGAACTCTATTGCTACGACACTTAGACATCTGCAAACGCTCTTTCCTTGCAAGGAAGTGTCGCATTAACATTCATATGAAGTGTAGACGAGGAATACATAACACTTCGCAAATCATATTATATCTTACCATGAAACATAGAAATGAGATGCGATATCGCGTTTTAAGAATCATAAGAACTCTATTGCTACGATATGTAGACATCTGCAAACGCTCTTTCCTTGCAAGGAAGTGTCGCATTCACAATCATTGGAAGTGTAGACGAGGAATACGTATCACTTCGCAAATCATATTATATCTTACCATGAAACATAGAAATCAGATGCGATATCGCGTTTTAAGAAGCATTAGAACACTATTTCTACGATAGGTAGACATTTGCAAACGCTATTTCCTTGCAAGGAGGTGTCGCAATTACATTCATTTGAAGTGTAGACGAGGAGTACATAACACTTCGCAAATCATATTATATCTTACCATGACACATGGAAATGAGATGCGATATCGCGTTTTAAGAAGCATTAGAACTCTATTGCTACGATAGGTAGACATCTGCAAACGCTATTTCCTTGCAAGGAAGTGTCGCATTTACATTGATTTGAAATGTAGACGAGGAATACATGACACTTCGCAAATCATGTTATATCTTAACATGAAACATAGAAATGAGATGCGATATCGCGTTTAAAAAATCATAAGAACTCTATTGCTACGATACTTAGACATCTGCAAACGCTCTTTCCTTGCAAGGAAGTGTGGCATTAACATTCACTTGAAGTGTAAACGAGGAATACATAACACTTCGCAAATCATATTATATCTTACGATGAAACATGGAAATGAGATGCGATATCACGTTTTAAGAAGCATTAGAACACTATTGCTACGATACGTAGACATCTGCAAACGCTATTTCCTTGCTAGGAAGTGTCGCATTTACATTCTTTTGAAGTGTAGACGAGGAATGCATAACACATCGCAAATCATATTATATCTTACCATGAAGCATAGAAATGAGATGCGATATCGCGTTTTAAGAAGCATTTAAAATCTATTGCTACGATACGTAGACATCTGAAAACGCTATTTCTTTGCAAGGAAGTGACGCATTTACATTCATTTGAAGTGTAGACGTGGAATACACACACTTCGCAAATCATATTATATCTTACCATGAAACATAGAAATGAAATGCGATATCGCGTTTTAATAAGCATTATAACTCTACTGCTACGATAGGTAGACATCTGCAAACGCTTTTTCCTTGCAAGGAGGTGTCGCATTTACATTCATTTGAAGTGTAGACGAGGAATACATCACACTTCGCAAATCATATTACATCTTACCATGAAACCTAGAAATGAGACGCGATATTGTGTTTTGGGAAGCATTAGAACTCTATCGCTACGATACCTAGACATCTGCAGACGCTATTTCCTTTCAAGGAAGTGTCGCATTTACATTCATTTGAAGTGTAGACGAGGAGTACATAACACTTCGCAAATCATATTATATCTTACAATGAAACATAGGAATGAGATGCGATATCGCGTTATAAGAAGCATTAGAACACTATTGCTACGATACGTAGACATCTGCAAACGCTATTTCCTTGCTAGGAAGTGTCGCATTTACATTCATTTGAAGTGTAGACGAGGAATACATAACACTTCGCAAATCATATTATATCTTACCATGAAACATAGAAGTGAGATGCGATATCGCGATTTGAGAATCATAAGTACTCTATTGCTACGATACGTAGACATCTGCAAACGCTATTTCCTTGCAAGGAAGTGTCGCATTTACATTAATTTGAAGTGTAGAGGAGGAATACATCACACTTCGCAAATCATATTATAACTTACCATGAAACATAGAAATGAGATGCGATATCGCGTTTTAAGAAGCATTAGAACTCTACTGCTACGATACGTAGACATCTGCAAACGCTATTTCCTTGCTAGGAAGTGTCGCATTTACATTCATTTGAAGTGTAGACGGGGAATCCATAACACTTCGCAAGTCATATTATATCTTACCATGAAGCATGGAAATGAGATGCGATATCGCGTTTTAAGAAGCAATAGAACACTATTGCTACGATACGTAGACGTCTGCAAACGCTATTTCCTTGCAAGGAAGTGTCGCATTTACATTCATTTGAAGTGTGGACGAGGAATACATAACACTTCGTAAATCATATTATATCTTACCATGAACCATAGAAATGAGTTGCGATATCGCGTTTTAAGAATAATAAGAACCCTATTGCTACGATACGTAGACATCTGCAAACGCTATTTCCTCGCGAGGAAGTGTCGCTTTCACATTCATTTGAAGTGTAGACGAGGAATACATATCACTTCGCAAATCATATTGTATCTTACCATGAAACATAGAAATGAGATGCGAGATCGCGTTTTAAGAAGCATTAGATATCTATTGCTACGATACGTAGACATCTGCAAACGCTATTTCCTTGCAAGGAAGTGTCGCATTTACATTCATTTGAATCGTAGACGAGGAATGCATAACACTTTGCAATGAATATTATACCTTATCATTAAACATAGATATGAGATGCAATATCTCGTTTTAAGTAGCATTTGAACTCTATTGCTACGATACCTAGACATCTGCAGACGCTATTTCCTAGCAAATGAAGTGTCGCATTTACATTCATTTGAAGTGTAGACGAGGAATACATGACACTTCGCAAATCATATTATATCTTACCATGAAACATAGAATTGAGATGCGATATCGCGTTTTAAGAAGCATTAGAACACTATTGCTACGATACCTAGACATCTGCAGACGCTATTTCCTAGCATGGAAGTGTCGCATTTACATTAATTTGAAGTGTAGACGAGGAATACATGACACTTCGAAAATCATATTATATCTTACAATGAAACATAGAAATGAGATGTGATATCGCGTTTTAAGAAGCATTAGAAATCTATTGCTACGATACGTAGACATCTGCAAACGCTATTTCCTTGCAAGGAAGAGTCGCATTTACATTCATTTGAAGTGTAGACGAGGAATACATAACACTTCGCAAATCATATTATATCTTACCATGAAACATAGAAGTGAGACGCGATATCGCGTTTTGAGAATCATAAGAACTCTATTGCTACGATACGTAGACATCTGCAAACGCTATTTCCTTGCAAGGAAGTGACGCATTTACATTAATTTGAAGTGTAGAGGAGGAATACATCACACTTCGCAAATCATATTATATCTTACCATGAAACATAGAAATGAGACGCGATATTGTGTTTTAAGAAGCACTAGAACTCTATTGCTACGACAGGTAGACATCTGCAAACGCTATTTCCTTGCAAGGAAGTGTCGCATTTACATTCATTTGAAATGTAGACGAGGAATACATGACACTTCGCAAATCATGTTATATCTTAACATGAAACATAGAAATGAGATGCGATATCGCGTTTTAAGAATCATAAGAACTCTATTGCTACGATACTTAGACATCTGCAAACGCTCTTTCCTTGCAAGGAAGTGTCGCATTAACATTCATATGAAGTGTAGACGAGGAATACCTAACACTTCGCAAGTCATATTATATCTTACCATGAAACATGGAAATGAGATGCGATATCGCGTTTTAAGAAGCATTAGAACACTATTGCTACGATACGTACACGTCTGCAAACGCTATTTCCTTGCAAGGAAGTGTCGCATTTACATTCATTTGAAGTGTAGACGAGGAATACATAACACTTCGCAAATCATATTATATCTTACCATGAACCATAGAAATGAGTTTCGATATCGCGTTTTAAGAATCATAAGAACCCTATTGCTACGATACGTAGACATCTGCAAACGCTATTTCCTCGCGGGGAAGTGTCGCATTCACATTCATTTGAAGTGTAGACGAGGAATACATATCACTTCGCAAATCATATTGTATCTTACCATGAAACATTGAAATGAGATGCGAGATCGCGTTTTAAGAAGCATTAGATATCTATTGCTACGATACGTAGACATCTGCAAACGCTATTTCCTTGCAAGGAAGTGTCGCATTTACATTCAATTGAAGTGTAGACGAGGAACACATAACACTTCGCAAATCATATTATATCTTACCATGAAACATAGAAATGAGATGCGATATCGCGTTTTAAGAAGCATTATTACTCTATCGCTACGATACTTAGACATCTGCAGACGTTATTTCCTAGCAAGGAAGTGTCGCATTTACATTCACTTGAAGTGTAGACGAGGAATACATGACACTTCGCAAATCATATTATATCTTACCATGAAATATAGAAATGAGATGCGTTATCGCGTTTTAAGAATCATAAGAACTCTATTGCTACGATACGTAGACATCTGCAAACGCTATTTCCTTGCAAGGAAGTGTCGCATTTACATTCATTTGAAGTGCAGACGAGGAATACATAACACTTCGCAAATCATATTATATCTTACCATGAAACATAGAAATGAGATGCGATATCGCGTTTTAAGAAGCATTATAGCTCTATTGCTGCGATACCTAGAAATCTGCAAACGCTATTTCCTTGCAAGGAAGTGACGCATTTACATTCATTTGAATCGTAGACGAGGAATGCATAACACTTCGCAATGAATATTATATCTCATCATGAAACATAGATATGAGATGCAGTATCTCGTTTTAAGAAGCATTAGAACTCTATCGCTACGATACCTAGACATCTGCAGACGCTATTTCCTAGCAAGGAAGTGTCGCATTTACATTCATTTGAAGTGTAGACGAGGAATACATAACACTTCGCAAATCATATTATATCTTACCATGAAACATAGAAATGAGATGCGATATCGCATTCTAAGAATCACAAGAACTCTATTGCTACGATACCTAGACATCTGCAGACGCTATTTCCTAGCAAGGAAGTGTCGCATTTACATTCATTTGAAGTGTAGACGAGGAATACATAACACTTCGCAAATCATATTATATCTTACCATGAACCATAGAAATGAGATGCGATATCGCCTCTTAAGTATCATAAGAAATCTACTGCTACGATACATAGACATCTGCAAACGCTATTTCCTAGCGAGGAAGTGTCGCATTTACATTCATTTGAAGTGTAGACGAGGAATACATAACACTTCGCAAATCATATTATATCTTACCATGAAACATAGAAATGAGATGCGATATAGCGTTTTAAGAAGCATCGAAATCTGTTGCTGCGATACGTAGACATCTGCAAACGCTATTTCCTTGCAAGGAAGAGTCGCATTTACATTCATTTGAAGTGTAGGCGAGGAATACATGACACTTCGCAAATCATATTATATCTTACCATGAAACATAGAAATGAGATGCGATATCGCGTTTTAAGAAGCATTAGAAATCTATTGCTACGATTCGTAGACATCTGCAAACGCTATTTCCTAGCGTGGAAGTGTCGTATTCACATTCATTTGAAGTGTCGACGAGGAATACATAACACTTCGCAATGAATATTATATCTTATCATGAAACATAGATATGAGATGCAATATCTCGTTTTAAGAAGCATTTGAACTCTATTGCTTCGATACGTAGACATCAGCAAACGCTATTTCCTTGCAAGGAAGTGTCGCATTTACATTCATTTGAAGTGTAGACGAGGAATACATAACACTTCGCAAATCATATTATATCTTACCATGAAACATAGGAATGAGATGCGATATCGCGTTTTAAGAAGCATTAGAACACTATTGCTACGATACGTAGACATCTGCAAACGCTATTTCCTAGCGAGGAAGTATCGCGTTCACATTCATTTGAAGTGTGGACGAGGAATACATAGCACTTCGCAAATCATGTTATATCTTACCATGAAACATAGAAATGAGATGCGATATCGCGTTTTAAGAATCATATGAACTCTATTGCTACGATACGTAGACATCTGCAAACGCTATTTCCTTGCAAGGAAGTGTCGCATTTACCTTCATTTGAATCGTAGACGAGGAATGCATAACACTTCGCAATGAATATTATATCTTATCTTGAAACATAGATATGAGATGCAATATCTCGTATTAAGAAGCATTTGAACTCTATTGCTTCGATACGTAGACATCTGCAAACGCTATTTCCTTGCAAGGAAGTGTCACATTTACATTCATTTGAAGTGTAGACGAGGAATACATGACACTTCGCAAATCATATTATATCTTACCATGAAACATAGAAATGAGATGCGATATCGCGGTATAAGAAGCATTAGAAAGATATTGCTACTATACGTAGACATCTGCAGACGCTATTTCCTGCGAGGAAGTGTCGCATTTACATTCATTTGAAGTGTAGACGAGGAATACATAAGACTTCGCAAATCATATTATATCTTACCATGAAACATAGAAATGAGATGCAATATCTCGTTTTAAGAAGCATTTGAACACTATTGCTACGATACCTAAACATCTGCGGACGCTATTTCCTAGCAAGGAAGTGTCGCATTTACATTCATTTGAAGTGTAGACGAGGAATACATGACACTTCGCAAATCATATTATATCTTACCATGAAACATAGAAATGAGATGCGATATCGCGTTTTAAGAAGCATTAGAACTCTATTGCTACGATACCTAGACATCTGCAGACGCTATTTCCTAGCAAGGGAGTGTCGCATTTACATTCATTTGAAGTGTAGACGAGGAATGCATAACACTTCGCATGTCATATTATATCTTACCATGAAACACAGAAATGAGATGCGATGTCGCGTTTTAAGAAGCATTAGAACTCTATTGCTACGATACCTAGACATCTGCAAACGCTATTTCTTTGCAAGGAAGTGTCGCATTTACATTCATTTGAAGTGTAGACGAGGAATACATAAGACTTCGCAAACCATATTATATCTTACCATGAAACATAGAAATGAGATGCGATATCGCGTTTTAAGAAGCATTAGAACACTATTGCTACGATACCTAGACTTCTGCAGACGCTATCTCCTAGCAAGGAAGTGTCGCATTTAGATTCATTTGATGTGTAGACGAGGAATACATGACACTTCGCAAATCATATTATATCTTACCATGAAACATAGAAATGAGATGCGATATCGCGTTTTAAGAAGCATTAGAAATCTATTCCTACGATACGTAGACATCTGCAAACGCTATTTCTTTGCAAGGAAGTGTCGCATTTACATTCATTTGAAGTGTAGACGTGGAATACATAACACTTCGCAAATCATATTATATCTTACCATGAAACATAGAAATGAGATGCGATATCGCGTTTTAAGAATCATAAGAACTCTATTGCTACGATACGTAGACAACTGCAAACGCTATTTCCTTGCAAGGAAGTGCCGCATTTACATTCATTTGAATCATATACGAGGAATGCATAACACTTCGCAATGAATATTATGTCTTATCATGAATCATAGATATGAGATGCAATATCTCGTTATAAGAAGCATGTGAACTCTATTGCTACGATACCTAGACATCTGCAGACGCTGTTTCCCAGCAAGGAGGTGTCGCATTTACATTCATTTGAAGTGTAGACGAGGAATACATAACACTTCGCATGTCATATTATATCTTACCATGAAACACAGAAATGAGATGCGATGTCGCGTTTTAAGAAGCGTTAGAACTTTATCGCTACGATTCCTAGACATCTGCAAACGCTATTTACTTGCAATGAAGTGTTGCATTTACATACATTTGAATCGTATACGAGGAATGCATAACACTTCGCAAATCATATTCATTCTTACCATGAAACATAGAAATGAGATGCGATATCGCGTTTTAAGAAGGATTTGGACTCTATTGCTTCGATACGTAGACATCTGCAATCGTTATTTCCTTGCAAGGAAGTGTCGCATTTACATTCATTTGAAGTGTAGACGAGGAATACATAACACTTCGCGAATCATATTATATCTTACCATGAAACATAGAAATGAGATGCGATATCGCGTTTTAAGAATCATAAGAACTCTATTGCTACGATACGTAGACAACTGCAAACGCTATTTCCTTGCAAGGAAGTGCCGCATTTACATTCATTTGAATCATATACGAGGAATGCATAACACTTCGCAATGAATACTATGTCTTATCATGAATCATAGATATGAGATGCAATATCTCGTTATAAGAAGCCTGTGAACTCTATTGCTACGATACCTAGACATCTGCAGACGCTATTTCCCAGCAAGGAGGTGTCGCATTTACATTCATTTGAAGTGTAGACGAGGAATACATAACACTTCGCATGTCATATTATATCTTACCATGAAACACAGAAATGAGATGCGATGTCGCGTTTTAAGAAGCGTTAGAACTCTATCGCTACGATTCCTAGACATCTGCAAACGCTATTTACTTGCAATGAAGTTTCGCATTTACATACATTTGAATCGTATACGAGGAATGCATAACACTTCGCAAATCATATTCATTCTTACCATGAAACATAGAAATGAGATGCGATATCGCGTTTTAAGAAGGATTTGGACTCTATTGCTTCGATACGTAGACATCTGCAAACGTTATTTCCTTGCAAGGAAGTGTCGCATTTACATTCATTTGAAGTGTAGACGCGGAATACATAACACTTCGCGAATCATATTGTATCTTACCATGAAACATAGAAGTGAGTTGCGATATCGCGTTTTAAGAATCATAAGAACTCTATTGCTACGATACGTAGACATCTGCAAACGCTATTTCCTTGCAAGGAAGTGTCGCATTTACATTCATATGAAGTGTAGACGAGGAATACATAACACTTCGCAAATCATATTATATCTTACCATGAAAGATAGAAATGAGATGCAATATCTCGTTTTAAGAAGCATTTGAACCCTATTGCTACGATACCTAGACATCTGCAGACGCTATTTCCCAGCAAGGAAGTGTCGCATTTACATTCATTTGAAGTGTAGACGAGGAATACATGACACTTCGCAAATCATATTATATCTTACCATGATACATAGAGATGAGATGCGATATCGCGTTTTAAGAAGCATTAGAAATCCATTTCTACGATACGTAGAAATCTGCAAACGTTATTTCCTTGCAAGGAAGTGTCGCATTTACATTCATTTGAATCGTAGACGAGGAATGCATAACACTTCGCAATGAATATTATATCTTATCATGAAACATAGATATGAGATGCAATACCTCGTTTTAAGAAGCATTTGAACTCTATTGCTTCGATACGTAGATATCTGCAAACGCTATTTCCTTGCAAGGAAGTGTCGCATTTGCGTTCATTTGAATCGTAGATGAGGAATGCATAACACTTCGGAATGAATATTATATCTTATCATGAAACATAGATATGAGATGCAATATGTCGTTTTAAGAAGCATTTTAACTCTATTGCTTCGATGCGTAGACATCTGCAAACGCTATTTCCTTGCAAGGACGTGTCGCACTTACATTCATTTGAAGTGTAGACGAGGAATACATAACACTTCGCATGTCATATTATATCTTACCATGAAAGACAGAAATGAGATGCGATGTCGCGTTTTAAGAAGCGTTAGAACTCTATCGCTACGATTCCTAGACATCTGCAAACGCTATTTACTTGCAAGGAAGTGTCGCATATACATACATTTGAATCGTATACGAGGAATGCATAACACTTCGCAATGAATATTATATCTCATCATGAAACATAGATATGAGATGCAATATCGCGTTTTAAGAAGCATTAGAAATCTATTCCTACGATACGTAGACATCTGCAAACGCTATTTCTTTGCGAGGAAGTGTCGCATTTACATTCACTTGAAGTGTAGACGAGGAATACACAACTCTTCGCAAATCATATTATATCTTACCATGAAACATAGAAATGAGATGCGATATCGCGTTTTAAGAATCATAAGAACTCTATTGCTACGATAGGCAGACATCTGCAAACGCTATTTCCTTGCAAGGAAGTGTCGCATTTACATTCATTTGAAGTGTAGACGGGGAATACATAACACTTCGCAAATCGTGTTATATCTTACCATGAAACATATAATTGAGATGTGATATCGCGTTTTAAGAAGCATTAGAACTCTATTGCTACGATACCTAGATATCTGCAGACGCTATTTCCTACCAAGGAAGTGTCGCATTTACATTCATTTGAAGTGTATACGAGGAATACATGACACTTCGCAAATCATATTATATCTTACCATGAAACATAGAAATGAGATGCGATATCGCGTTTTAAGAAGCATTAGAAGGCTAATGCTACGATACGTAGACATCTGCAAACGCTATTTCCTAGCGAGGAATTATCGCATTCACATTCATTTGAAGTGTGGACGAGGAATACATAACACTTCGCAAATCATGTTATATCTTACCATGAAACATAGAAATGAGATGCGATATCGCATTTTAAGAAGCATTAGAACTCTATCGCTACGATACCTAGACATCTGCAGACGCTATTTCCTTTCAAGGAAGTGTCGCATTTACATTCATTTGAAGTGTAGACGAGGAGTACATAACACTACGCAAATCATATTATATCTTACCATGAATCATAGAAATGAGGTGCGATATCGCGTTTTAAGAAGCATTAGAACTCTATTGCTACGATAGGTAGACATCTGCAAACGCTATTTCCCTGCAAGGAAGTGTCGCATTTACATTCATTTGAAGTGTAGACGAGGAATACATGACACTTCGCAAATCGTATTATATCTTACAGTGAAACATAGAAATGAGATGCGATATCGCGTTTTAAGAAGCATTAAAAATCTATTGCTACGATACGTAGACATCTGCAAACGCTATTTCCTAGCGAGGAAGTGTCGCATTTACATTCATTTGAAGTGTAGACGGGGAATACATAACACTTCGCAAATCGTGTTATATCTTACCATGAAACATAGAATTGAGATGCGATATCGCGTTTTAAGAAGCATTAGAACTCTATTGCTACGATACCTAGATATCTGCAGTCGCTATTTCCTACCAAGGAAGTGTCGCATTAACATTCATATGAAGTGTAGACGAGGAATACATAAAACTTCGCAAATCGTATTATATCTTACCATGAAACATAGATATGAGATGCAATATCTCGTTTTAAGAAGCATTTGAACTCTATTGCTTCGATACGTAGACACCTGCAAACGCTATTTCCTTGCAAGGAAGTGTCGCATTTACATTCATTTGAAGTGTAGACGAGGAATACATGACACTTCGCAAATCATATTATATCTTACCAAGAAACATAGAAATGAGATGCGATATCGCGTTTTAAGAATCACTAGAACACTATTGCTACGATAGGTAGACATCTGCAAACGCTATTTCCTTGCAAGGAAGTGTCGCATTTACATTCACTTGAAGTGTAGACGAGGAATACATAACACTTCGCAAATCATATAATATCTTACTATGAAACATAGAAATGTGATGCGATATCGCGTTTTAAGAATCATTAGAACTCTATTGCTACGATACCTACACATCTGCAGACGCTATTTCCTAGCAAGGAAGTGTCGCATTTACATTCATTTGAATTGTACACGAGGAATACATGACACTTCGCAAATCATATTATATCTTACCATGAAAAATAGAAATGAGATGCGATATCGCGTTTTAAGAATCATAAGAACTCTATTGTTACGATACGTAGACATCTGCAGACGCTATTTCCTAACAAGGAAGTGTCGCATTTACATTCATTTGAAGTGTATACGAGGAATACATGACACTTCGCAAATCATATTATATCTTACCATGAAACATAGAAATGAGATGCGATATCGCGTTTTAAGAAGCATTAGAAGGCTAATGCTACGATACGTAGACATCTGCAAACGCTATTTCCTAGCGAGGAATTATCGCATTCACATTCATTTGAAGTGTGGACGAGGAATACATAACACTTCGCAAATCATGTTATATCTTACCATGAAACATAGAAATGAGATGCGATATCGCGTTTTAAGAATCATATGAACTCTATTGCTACGATACGTAGACATCTTCAAACGCTATTTCCTTGCAAGGAAGTGTCGCATTTACTTTCATTTGAATCGTAGACGAGGAATGCATAACACTTCGCAATGAATATTATATCTTATCATGAAACATAGATATGAGATGCAATATCTAGTTTTAAGAAGCATTTGAACTCTATTGCTTCGATACGTAGACACCTGCAAACGCTATTTCCTTGCAAGGAAGTGTCGCATTTACATTCATTTGAAGTGTAGACGAGGAGTACATGACACTTCGCAAATCATATTATATCTTACCAAGAAACATAGAAATGAGATGCGATATCGCGTTTTAAGAATCACTAGAACACTATTGCTACGATAGGTAGACATTTGCAAACGCTATTTCCTTGCAAGGAAGTGTCGCACTTACATTCATTTGAAGTGTAGAGGAGGAATACATAACACTTCGCAAATCATATTACATCTTACCATGAAACACAGAAATGAGATGCGATCTCGCGTTTTAAGAAGCATTATAAAGCTATTGCTTCGATACGTAGTCATCTGCAAACGCTATTTCCTAGCGAGGAAGTGTCGCATTCACATTCATTTGAAGTGTAGACGAGTAATACATAACACTTGCCAAATCATGTTATATCTTACCATGAAACATAGAAATGAGATGCGATATCGCGTTTTAAGAATCATATGAACTCTATTGCTACGATACGTATACATCTGCAAACGCTATTTCCTTGCAAGGAAGTGTCGCATTAACATTCATATGAAGTGTAGACGAGGAATACATAACACTTCGCAAATCATATTATATCTTACCATGAAACATAGAAATGAGATGCGATATAGCGTTTTAAGAAGCATTAGAACTCTATTGCTACGATAGGTAGGCATCTGCAAACGCTATTTCCTTGCAAGGAAGTGTCGCATTTACATTCATTTGAAGTGTAGACGAGGAATACATGACACTTCGCAAATCATATTATATCTTACCAAGAAACATAGAAATGAGATGCGATATCGCGTTTTAAGAATCACTAGAACACTATTGCTACGATAGGTAGACATCTGCAAACGCTATTTCCTTGCAAGGAAGTGTCGCATTTACATTCACTTGAAGTGTAGACGAGGAATACATAACACTTCGCAAATCAAATAATATCTTACTATGAAACATAGAAATGAGATGCGATATCGCGTTTTAAGAATCATATGAACTCTATTGCTACGATACGTAGACATCTGCAAACGCTATTTCCTTGCAAGGAAGTGTCGCATTAACATTCATATGAAGTGTAGACGAGGAAAACATAACACTTCGCAAATCATATTATATCTTACCATGAAACATAGAAATGAGATGCGATATAGCGTTTTAAGAAGCATTAGAAATCTATTGCTACGATAGGTAGGCATCTGCAAACGCTATTTCCTTGCAAGGAAGTGTCGCATTTACATTCATTTGAAGTGTAGACGAGGAATACATGACACTTCGCAAATCATATTATATCTTACCATGAAACAAAGAAATGAGATGCGATATCGCGTTTTAAGAAGCATTAGAAATCTATTGCTACGATTCGTAGACATCTGCAAACGCTATTTCCTAGCGTGGAAGTGTCGCATTCACATTCATTTGAAGTGTCGACGAGGAATACATAACACTTCGCAAATCGTGTTATATCTTACCATGAAACATATAAATGAGATGCGATCTCGCGTTTTAAGAAGCATTATAAAGCTATTGCTACGATACGTAGTCATCTGCAAACGCTTTTTCCTAGCGAGGAAGTGTCGCATTCACATTCATTTGAAGTGTAGACGAGTAATACATAACACTTCCCAAATCATGTTATATCTTACCATGAAACATAGAAATGAGATGCGATATCGCGTTTTAAGAATCATATGAACTCTATTGCTACGATACGTATACATCTGCAAACGCTATTTCCTTGCAAGGAAGTGTCGCATTTACATTCATTTGAAGTGTAGACGAGGAATACATGACACTTCGCAAATCATATAGTATCTCACTATGAAACATAGAAATGAGATGCGATATCGCGTTTTAAGAAGCATTAGAACTCTATTGCTACGATAGGTAGACAACTGCAAACGCTATTTCCCTGCAAGGAAGTGTCGCATTTACATTCATTTGAAGTGTAGACGAGGAATACGTGACACTTCGCAAATCATATTGTATCTTACAATGAAACATAGAAATGAGATGCGATATTGCGTTTTAAGAAGCATTAGAAATCTATTGCTACGATACGTAGACATCTGCAAACGCTATTTCCTAGCGAGGAAGTGTCGCATTCACATTCATTTGAAGTGTAGACGAGTAATACATAACACATCCCAAATCATGTTATATCTTACCATGAAACATAGAAATGAGATGCGGTATCGCGTTTTAAGAATCATATGAACTCTATTGCTACGATACGTAGACATCTGCAAACGCTATTTCCTTGCAAGGAAGTGTCGCATTAACATTCATATGAAGTGTAGACGAGGAATACATAACACTTCGCAAATCATATTATATCTTACCATGAAACATAGAAACGAGATGCGATATAGCGTTCTAAGAAGCATTAGAACTCTATTGCTACGATAGGTAGGCATCTGCAAACGCTATTTCCTTGCAAGGAAGTGTCGCATTTACATTCATTTGAAGTGTAGGCGAGGAATACATGACACTTCGCAAATCATATTATATCTTACCATGAAACATAGAAATGAGATGCGATATCGCGTTTTAAGAAGCATTAGAAATCTATTGCTACGATTCGTAGACATCTGCAAACGCTATTTCCTAGCGAGGAAGTATCGCATTCACATTCATTTGAAGTGTGGACGAGGAATACATAACACTTCGCAAATCATGTTATATCTTACCATGAAACATAGAAATGAGATGCGATATCGCGTTTTAAGAATCATATGAACTCTATTGCTATGATACGTAGACATCTGCAAAC
This sequence comes from Xylocopa sonorina, assembly GCF_050948175.1. NCBI lineage: Eukaryota > Metazoa > Arthropoda > Insecta > Hymenoptera > Apidae > Xylocopa > Xylocopa sonorina. Next base: position 486,120 of record NW_027490198.1, read on the forward strand.
GCTATTTCCTTGCAAGGAAGTGTCGCATTTACATTCATTTGAAGTGTAGACGAGGAATACATGACACTTCGCAAATCATACAATATCTCACTATGAAACATAGAAATGAGATGCGATATCGCGTTTTAAGAAGCATTAGAAGGCTAATGCTACGATACGTAGACATCTGCAAACGCTATTTCCTAGCGAGGAATTATCGCATTCACATTCATTTGAAGTGTGGACGAGGAATACATAACACTTCGCAAATCATGTTATATCTTACCATGAAACATAGAAATGAGATGCGATATCGCGTTTTAAGAATCATATGAACTCTATTGCTACGATACGTAGACATCTGCAAACGCTATTTCCTTGCAAGGAAGTGTCGCATTTACATTCATTTGAAGTGTAGACGAGGAATACATGACACTTCGCAAATCATACAATATCTCACTATGAAACATAGAAATGAGATGCGATATCGCGTTTTAAGAAGCATTAGAACTCTATTGCTACGATAGGTAGACATCTGCAAACGCTATTTCCCTGCAAGGAAGTGTCGCATTTACATTCATTTGAAGTGTAGACGAGGAATACATGACACTTCGCAAATCATATTATATCTTACAGTGAAACATAGAAATGAGATGCGATATCGCGTTTTAAGAAGCATTAGAAATCTATTGCTACGATTCGTAGACGTCTGCAAACGCTATCTCCTAGCGAGGAAGTATCGCATTCACATTCATTTGAATTGTAGACGAGGAATACATAACACTTCGCAAATCATGATATATCTTACCATGAAACATAGAAATGAGATGCGATATCGCGTTTTAAGAATCATATGAACTCTATTGCTACGATACGTAGACATCTGCAAACGCTATTTCCTTGCAAGGTAGTGTCGCGTTTACTTTCATTTGAATCGTAGACGAGGAATGCATAACACTTCGCAATGAATATTATATCTTATCATGAAACATAGATATGAGATGCAATATCTCGTTTTAAGAAGCATTTGAACTCTATTGCTTCAATACGTAGACACCTACAAACGCTATTTCCTTGCAAGGAAGTGTCGCATTTACATTCATTTGAAGTGTAGACGAGGAATACATGACACTTCGCAAATCATATTATATCTTACCATGAAACATAGAAATGAGATGCGATATAGCGTTTTAAGAGGCATTAGAACTCTATTGCTACGATAGGTAGGCATCTGCAAACGCTATTTCCTTGCAAGGAAGTGTCGCATTTACATTCATTTGAAGTGTAGACGAGGAATACATGACACTTCGCAAATCATATTATATCTTACCATGAAACATAGAAATGAGATGCGATATCGCGTTTTAAGAACCATTAGAAATCTATTGCTACGATTCGTAGACATCTGCAAACGCTATTTCCTAGCGAGGAAGTATCGCATTCACATTCATTTGAAGTGTAGACGAGGAATACATAACACTTCGCAAATCATGATATATCTTACCATGAAACATAGAAATGAGATGCGATATCGCGTTTTAAGAATCATATGAACTCTATTGCTACGATACGTAGACATCTGCAAACGCTATTTCCCTGCAAGGAAGTGTCGCATTTACATTCATTTGAAGTGTAGACGAGGAATACATGACACTTCGCAAATCATATTGTATCTTGCAATGAAACATAGAAATGAGATGCGATATCGCGTTTTAAGAATCATATGAACTCTATTGCTACGATACGTAGACATCTGCAAACGCTATTTCCTTGCAAGGAAGTGTCGCATTTACATTCATTTGAAGTGTAGACGAGGAATACATGACACTTCGCAAATCATACAATATCTCACTATGAAACATAGAAATGAGATGCGATATCGCGTTTTAAGAAGCATTAGAACTCTATTGCTACGATAGGTAGACATCTGCAAACGCTATTTCCCTGCAAGGAAGTGTCGCATTTACATTCATTTGAAGTGTAGACGAGGAATACATGACACTTCGCAAATCATATTATATCTTACAGTGAAACATAGAAATGAGATGCGATATCGCGTTTTAAGAAGCATTAGAAATCTATTGCTACGATTCGTAGACGTCTGCAAACGCTATCTCCTAGCGAGGAAGTATCGCATTCACATTCATTTGAATTGTAGACGAGGAATACATAACACTTCGCAAATCATGATATATCTTACCATGAAACATAGAAATGAGATGCGATATCGCGTTTTAAGAATCATATGAACTCTATTGCTACGATACGTAGACATCTGCAAACGCTATTTCCTTGCAAGGTAGTGTCGCGTTTACTTTCATTTGAATCGTAGACGAGGAATGCATAACACTTCGCAATGAATATTATATCTTATCATGAAACATAGATATGAGATGCAATATCTCGTTTCAAGAAGCATTTGAACTCTATTGCTTCAATACTTAGACACCTACAAACGCTATTTCCTTGCAAGGAAGTGTCGCATTTACATTCATTTGAAGTGTAGACGAGGAATACATGACACTTCGCAAATCATATTATATCTTACCATGAAACATAGAAATGAGATGCGATATTGCGTTTTACAAAGCATTAGAAATCTATTGTTACGATACGTAGACATCTGCAAACGCTATTTCCTAGCGAGGAAGTGTCGCATTCACATTCATTTGAAGTGTAGACGAGTAATACATAACACTTCCCAAATCATGTTATATCTTACCATGAAACATAGAAATGAGATGCGATATCGCGTTTTGAGAATCATATGAACTCTATTGCTATGATACGTAGACATCTGCAAACGCTATTTCCTTGCAAGGAAGTGTCGCATTTACATTCATTTGAAGTGTAGACGAGGAATACATGACACTTCGCAAATCATACAATATCTCACTATGAAACATAGAAATGAGATGCGATATCGCGTTTTAAGAAGCATTAGAAGGCTAATGCTACGATACGTAGACACCTGCAAACGCTACTTCCTAGCGAGGAATTATCGCATTCACATTCATTTGAAGTGTGGACGAGGAATACATAACACTTCGCAAATCATGTTATATCTTACCATTGTAACGTCAGGCGTACCGCCTGCCACCCTCCGGCGTCCACCTCATCATCCCCAGCATCCGTATCCGGAGCCCCTGCACACGGGCCACCCGCCGACTCGCCGTCCCTACAGAAGGAGACAAAGGTACGAGAGGGAAGAGGGATGCAGCATGCCGCGCCCACGCGCGATCTCCACACACGAGGGGGAGGACTTCACCCCGTATTACGAGGGCGAGGAGCTCTCCGACACGTACTGGGTCGAATCCCCAGCAATCACGAAGCCCTATACGTACTTCTCGTACATGTGGGATTAGAATAAGCACACTACTCACCTATGTACATACACACCAACACACACCTAGATTTAAGTGAATATATGTATATATTTTATTCATGCACGGTTATGTTCCGTGCACTCGCGCGCACACTCGACGCTCGCGGCTCACGCTTAACGCGGGCCGCGCCCCACTCCGAACGGCCGCCCCACCACGAGGGCCGAGCGGCCGCCCTACTCCGACCGTCCGCCCCACCGCGAGGGCCCAGCGACTCGCGCGCCGCGCGACCCGAGGAGGTCGCGGACGCGAGATCCGAGAGTCAGTTCATATCTCATCTCCGAACCGAGGAGTTCTAATCCAGCATCCGAACGATGCACTTCCGATCCGAGCAATAGGCTCATTCGCAACGAGCAATTAGCTCTAATGCATTCGTCTCTATCCATACTCCCATAGCGGAGTCCGTTCGATACTTTATACTATTTCTAATTCTCATTGTAATCGCTAGTCAGTAACTTAGAATTTAGTCAAGTGTATCTAGTATAGTGAAATCATAGAATATAGTTTATTTTTACCAGATTCAAAGTATCTTTATTCGAGTTCAAATACAATTCCTTAATTCTAATCCACGGGTACGCTCGCGATTATTCTAATTCTATATCTCATCTACGATAGTCTTGAGGCTCGACGACTAGAGCGAACCAGCGCTTAGTTGCTCCATCCTCACTTCTACCGTGTACAGAATATCTTGCGCCCAGGTCGATCCCGGTAAGCTAGAGCGAACCAACGCTTAGCCGTGCCGTATTCAACCGAGGTTCAAGTATTCTCGATGAGCCTTGCACCTCCGACAAAGCGTACACGACGCGCGGGGAGGAGAGAGTTCATTCGTCGTCTCGCTCGGGAATACGTGGGTGATGCACCAGAATATTCAACTTCCTACGTTCGAGTCCTGGTTCCTGTGAAGGAGGTTTCCTTCGCCGCACGACCCGTACGAGTCGCCAATCGTCAGGGCCAAACGCCGATACCTGCCAGCCGGAGTCAACCCGCCTGGACGCTTATTCCCGTAGACGTACCTCCGTTCCAGCCGTACGCCGCCGCCATCCCGGTTGCGGATCCAAGGCGCTCCAGGTACCTGGAAAGAGAAATCAGACAGCGGAATCAAGCCTTCGCAAGGTAAGTTTAGTGTTAGTTACCGTTTTATCGAGTCCGAAACGCCAACGAACCCGGTCCGGACGCAATTCGCGTTATTTTCGGGAACGGTTACGACTTTGTGCCACCGTTGCGAGCGCAACCGCACCTCGGGACGTGACACGAAAGTTATTTTTGGTGACAGCGGTGGGATAGCCACGCGTTTCCTCCGGAAATTCCGCCGAAAGGAACCGCGAAACTAGATATGGCAACCCGGACTCCGACAAAAACGCGCCAGCAGACACAGCGAGCCGCCGCGATGGCCGATTCCGAACGCGAAAAACGCACTAGCAGAACGCTTGATTTCCAAGACGCTATCGCCGAGCCTCTTCCTAGTACCGCGCAACCAAATACTTCCGCGAAAAATACGAAAGCGACCGATCCGAGTAATGCCGCGTTGCTCCAGCAAATAGAAATTTTACGTCGTGAATTAGAATCTATTCGCAGAACGCCTGATTTAACGCGCGACGATACCGTTTCGCTGGATATTCCTCGGGGAAATCCGCTTTCCGGACATAATTCGAGCTCCGATTTCAATACAAATAGTTCGCAACACGACGAGCTATCGCTTAAGCAGGCCCTCGAAGCCGTGCCGACATTCGATGGTCAGAACATTCCCATTCTTCAGTTTACCCGAGCGTGTAAACGCGCTTATGAGCTTATCCCTAATGGGTGCGAGCGAACTTTCACACGCCTGCTTAAGGGAAAACTCAAGGGTCGTGCCTACGCCGCGCTAGAAGACGAGCCGTGTTACACAATACTCGAATTAACGGACGTTCTTCGCAGCACATTTTGCTCCGTAAAATCAGCTCATCATTATCGGGGTGAACTTGCCAATATATTTATGCGCGCGAACGAGCACATTCTAGATTACATCGGTCGAGTAAAAGATCTTAGAACCGCTATAATTGATTGCGAAAGGCTTGCTCGACGAGACACACCGGAATCGCTCGATGACGTAGACGCGCTCACATTACAATGTTTTAAAGACGGTCTCATTCCGGAAATTCGAATGCAAATGACTATAAGTTCATTCGGTACATTGCGAGAAACGTTCGCTCGAGCGCGGGAGCTCTATCAAATGCACGAACGTGATTGCAACCGGCTAGGTAGATCGCGTGTCGCGCGACCAGAATCGCGCGAAAAACCAGCCGAAATTATTTGCCGAAAATGCAATAATATCGGACATTACGCGACCGAGTGTCGGCTCAGACCGCCATCGCCGTACCGACCGCAGGAATACTTGCGATCCAGGGACGTACCGCCTCCTACTCGAGGCCCCGCGTACGAACAACCGAGACAAATCGTAGCCAGGGACGCGCCCAAATTTTGTCGCTATTGCAAGACCCCGGGGCACGAAATAGGCGAGTGCCGCAAAAGACAGTACAACAACGCGGTAAATAAAAATTCGGGAAACGACAATGGCCTCCGCACCCGCCGCGAGACAGGTGGCGAGGCCGCGCACCAAGTCCGTCCTCTCGCCGCGAACAACTCCAACGCGGAAATCGACGAAACGCCGCGATAAACATAACCGGAAAAACTAGCACGCCAAACGTAATTCTAAAATCCGATCTTCTAATTTCACCAACTCGCTTCATGGTGGACACTGGGGCGGAAATAAATATTATAAAACGTTCGGCTCTAAAAGCATCCGCGCGAATCGATAAGTCCGAGATCGTAATAATAACAGGGGTAACCGATGGCAAAACCGCAACCTTAGGGACGGTGAATCTTGTCATTTTCGGTCGCGTCGTCCCTTTTAATGTGGTCGAGGATGATTTTCCCCTTAAACCAAGCGGGATCCTCGGCTCCGGGTTCTGTATGGACGCAGAAATCTCTTTTCCAAATAAAATAATCAAATGGAATGGTAAGAGAATTCCTTTCGAAGACGATATCGAAACACTCGAGGAACCGTCACCGGACTCGAAAATAAAGCCTCTCCTATCGCCGAAACGTAAACAAGCGCCGCGCACGGAATCTATTCCCCCTCCGCCGCCGCGCCCGCCGCGTAAATCATCGCCTCCGCTGAAACGCGATGCAGCAACGAAATCGAAGCTTCGAACGCAAGACAAAGCAGCTTCTCCGAAGTCAGGAGACCGTATCTCCATTCCGCCGAGATCAAATATCGGTATCAAGGTCCGCGTAGTTAATTCGAACCTCGCGGAAGGTATAATTCCCCGTATCGATCTTGCGCCGGGTATATTTTTCGGAAACGCTCTCGTCAGAGTAATTCGGGGCAAAGCGGTAACTCGAATAATTAATTCATCCGACCGCGCCGTCGAAATCGCGTTACCAGAAATCGTACTTGAGCCCGCGCAAATCATGACTCCCCTCCACGAGGAGGATAGTCCGTCGCTGTATCCGGTTTTTTCTAAATCTACTAAATCTAACGTATCCGCCGTACCGATCGGCTCATCCCAAAAAGGGAAAACTTCTATTTCTTTCTCGAGTCAGACACCATATTCGACACTCGAAACTCCTCCTTCGCGTTGCAAAATCGCGAATGTTCAACAAATCTCCTATGCTCAGGCGGTTAAAAATAATATACAACAGGCGCCGTTAAAACAGACATCGAAATCCGCCAATCCTTCGAAATCTCGCCTAGATCGAATTCTTAGTCTCCTCCGTCTCGACCACCTCAACGCAGAGGAAAGAGAGCACGTCGTCCGTCTCGTTCAAAGCACGCAGGAGCTTTTTCACATTGAGGGGGATAAATTAGGGCATACGTCAGCAACCACGCACAAGATTCCAACCGTCGACGACCGCCCCGTCCATGTGAAACAATACCGATTCCCACCAGCTCATAAGGAGGAGATTCGACGACAAGTCGACAAATTTTTACAAAATGGTGTCATCTCTCCGTCAAAATCACCATATAATTCGCCATTGTGGGTTGTCCCAAAGAAACCGGACTCCTTGGGCAACAAGCAATGGCGCGTCGTCATCGACTACCGCGCACTCAATGAGAAATCTGTCGCCGATGCCTATCCCCTCCCTTGCATTACCGAGATACTTGATCAGCTCGGGAGTGCGAAGTATTTTAGTACATTCGATCTCGCGAGCGGATTTCACCAGATCCCAATGGAGCCCGCCGATGCTCCTAAAACTGCTTTTTCGACGCCTCACGGGCATTATGAATTTAAAAGAATGCCATTCGGATTAAAAAATGCGCCAGCGACGTTCCAACGACTTATGGACAATGTCCTGTCCGGTCTCCAGGGGAACGAAATTTTCGTCTATTTGGACGACATTGTTATCTACGCTAGCTCTCTTCAAGAACATCGACTTAAATTCGATAAATTAACTCAACGGCTCAAAGAAGCTAATTTAGTATTGCAGCCGGATAAGTGCGAATTCTTGAGGAGAGAAGTAAGCTATTTGGGTCATATTATCAGTGAGCACGGTGTAAAACCTGACCCTGCGAAAATTAGCGCCGTCAAAAATTTTCCGCGCCCGCGCAACGCGAAACAGATCAAACAATTCCTCGGGCTCGCGGGATACTACAGGCGGTTCATCGCAAATTTTTCCAATATTGCTAAGCCTCTAACGAATTTGTTAAAAAAGGACGCGCCCTTTGTATGGCGTAACGAGCATGAGAATTCATTCGTCAAACTCCGAGATTGCCTATGCGAAGCGCCTATCTTGCAGTACCCCAACTTTAAACAACCATTCGTGATAACGACCGACGCGTCCGCCGAAGCTATTGGTGCTATCTTGAGTCAAGGACCAATAGGCCGCGACTTGCCAATCGCGTACACGTCGCGACTGTTAAACGCTGCGGAGAAAAACTACTCCACGATCGAGAAGGAGTGTCTGGCGATTGTCTACGCCGTCCATTACTTTCGTCCATACATATACGGTAATCAATTCAAACTCGTTACCGACCATCGACCGTTAGTGTGGATGAATTCGGTCAAGGACCCGTCAAGTAGACTCGTACGGTGGAGGCTTAAGTTAGCGGAATTTGACTACGAGATGGTCTATAAAAGTGGAAAAACGAACCTTAATGCGGACGCATTGTCGCGGAATCCCGCTCAAATTTTTCCGCTCTCGTATTCAGAAAACTCGGAGGACGACATCTTCGATGTGCCTCCGGAAACCCGTAAAAAGTATACCACACTAGCGCCTCCTCCTACTCCGGTAACATCAGAACCTGAATTACCGACTCCAGGCACGTCCTTCCGTACCAACACAGCACCACCTCCGCAAGTCGCCAGCGACAGCACCGACTTCTATACTCCTGCTCCAAATGAATTTTTCCGACGCGAACCTCTATTTAATTTCAGCCGTGACGCATTATCAACGCGACGAGACAATGTAGTTGCCTTCGTCACGCAATCTGGGCACCCCTATGACACGGGCGCCAAAGATCTAGCAAACGCTGAAAAATTCCTCCTAAACAAAAATCACGTCCTTACCAAAGCCAAAGTCATACAAATCGGAAACGAATTCCAAATCCAGCTTCCAATCATCGAACATTCCACCAGATCAATCAATTTCCAGACCGTAATAGAAACATTCAGATCCTTGTGCGACGTTGTAAACGAATTACAATTACAAACATTTAGTATCGCACAAACCTATCTAGACTCCGTATCCTGGTCCCGAATCCAGAAAATCCTTCAAGACCTGTTTTACGAAACAACTGTCCAGATTACGGTCTGCCAGGGCCTCATTAAAACCCCTTCGGTCGAAGAGCGACTGAAAATAATAAGAGAAAACCACGACTCCCCTGTGGGAGGTCACAAAGGGGTTAATAAAACTTATTCTCGCATCAGACAACAATACTTTTGGCCAAACATGAAAACACAAATACAAGAATATATTGGCAAATGTAAAAGTTGTCAGACAGAGAAACTGGTCCGGGTAAAGACCAGACAGCCTCTCACTTTAACCGACACCCCTGGCAGGGCATTCGATAAGATTTCAATGGACGTAATGGGTCCTCTTCCCGAAACTTCCGACGGTTATACGAGTATCCTCACGATCCAAGATCTCCTCACTAAATACTCAGTCGCAGTTCCTCTCAAAACCACCACCGCAGTAGACATTGCCGAAGCTTTAATAAAAGAATTCATTTGTAAGTTCGGATGCCCGAAAGGCATACTCACGGACCAAGGTTCGAACTTTATAAACAGCTTGATTAAAGCCATAGCAATCAAATTCCGTATTAAGCAATACAAGTCCACTGCGTTCCATCCACAGACAAACGGGTCCGTTGAACGATCTCACCACGTCCTGGCCGAATATCTGAAGCATTACATAGAGTCGAGTAACGATTGGGTGAATTGGTTACCGTATGCAATGTTTTCATACAACACCAGTGTGCACGAGGGTACATTATACACCCCACACGAACTAGTGTTCGGCAGGATAGCTAGGACGCCGTCAGCCACTCCTTTTCAGGACAGCTCTGATAACGAAACTTATAGCGACTATCTTATACAACTTCAGGAGAAAATCTCGAAATCTCAGGATTTGGCTAAAGCCAATCTAGACAATGCGAAACGCCGTTCTAAATATTATTATGACCGAAATCTCAATGTCCAAAACTTCGAGGTAGGCCAATGGGTCTATCTTTTAAAAGAGCCGAACAAACATAAGTTCCAGGCACAGTATTCTGGACCGTACCGTATCCTCGAAATTTTGGGCAATTGTAATGTTAAGCTGAATGTAAAAGGGCGCCATAAAATTGTTCATACGAACAAAATCAAAATTTGTAAACGAATGCATAGTATGCAGAGTGTGGATGCTAGTGAAAGAAAAGTGCGAAAAACTGAAAATGAAGTCAGTGAGAGCAGTGACATTCAAACGAACGCTGAAAGTGAAAGCGACGAAAGTGCCTGCAATCCGAAGGAAGCCCGCAGCCACGGTCCAAACTCCAAACGTTATCGCCAGGATCAACCAGGCGAAAAACCTCAGATTCCGCAGCATCCAGCCGACAGGACCAAGAGAAGGATCCAGCATCCCGAAATCTACCCAACAGACAAGAGATCTCGGCATGGCCGAGATTCTTTTTCCAAGGGGGGTGGTGTAACGTCAGGCGTACCGCCTGCCACCCTCCGGCGTCCACCTCATCATCCCCAGCATCCGTATCCGGAGCCCCTGCACACGGGCCACCCGCCGACTCGCCGTCCCTACAGAAGGAGACAAAGGTACGAGAGGGAAGAGGGATGCAGCATGCCGCGCCCACGCGCGATCTCCACACACGAGGGGGAGGACTTCACCCCGTATTACGAGGGCGAGGAGCTCTCCGACACGTACTGGGTCGAATCCCCAGCAATCACGAAGCCCTATACGTACTTCTCGTACATGTGGGATTAGAATAAGCACACTACTCACCTATGTACATACACACCAACACACACCTAGATTTAAGTGAATATATGTATATATTTTATTCATGCACGGTTATGTTCCGTGCACTCGCGCGCACACTCGACGCTCGCGGCTCACGCTTAACGCGGGCCGCGCCCCACTCCGAACGGCCGCCCCACCACGAGGGCCGAGCGGCCGCCCTACTCCGACCGTCCGCCCCACCGCGAGGGCCCAGCGACTCGCGCGCCGCGCGACCCGAGGAGGTCGCGGACGCGAGATCCGAGAGTCAGTTCATATCTCATCTCCGAACCGAGGAGTTCTAATCCAGCATCCGAACGATGCACTTCCGATCCGAGCAATAGGCTCATTCGCAACGAGCAATTAGCTCTAATGCATTCGTCTCTATCCATACTCCCATAGCGGAGTCCGTTCGATACTTTATACTATTTCTAATTCTCATTGTAATCGCTAGTCAGTAACTTAGAATTTAGTCAAGTGTATCTAGTATAGTGAAATCATAGAATATAGTTTATTTTTACCAGATTCAAAGTATCTTTATTCGAGTTCAAATACAATTCCTTAATTCTAATCCACGGGTACGCTCGCGATTATTCTAATTCTATATCTCATCTACGATAGTCTTGAGGCTCGACGACTAGAGCGAACCAGCGCTTAGTTGCTCCATCCTCACTTCTACCGTGTACAGAATATCTTGCGCCCAGGTCGATCCCGGTAAGCTAGAGCGAACCAACGCTTAGCCGTGCCGTATTCAACCGAGGTTCAAGTATTCTCGATGAGCCTTGCACCTCCGACAAAGCGTACACGACGCGCGGGGAGGAGAGAGTTCATTCGTCGTCTCGCTCGGGAATACGTGGGTGATGCACCAGAATATTCAACTTCCTACGTTCGAGTCCTGGTTCCTGTGAAGGAGGTTTCCTTCGCCGCACGACCCGTACGAGTCGCCAATCGTCAGGGCCAAACGCCGATACCTGCCAGCCGGAGTCAACCCGCCTGGACGCTTATTCCCGTAGACGTACCTCCGTTCCAGCCGTACGCCGCCGCCATCCCGGTTGCGGATCCAAGGCGCTCCAGGTACCTGGAAAGAGAAATCAGACAGCGGAATCAAGCCTTCGCAAGGTAAGTTTAGTGTTAGTTACCGTTTTATCGAGTCCGAAACGCCAACGAACCCGGTCCGGACGCAATTCGCGTTATTTTCGGGAACGGTTACGACTTTGTGCCACCGTTGCGAGCGCAACCGCACCTCGGGACGTGACACCATGAAACATAGAAATGAGATGCGATATCGCGTTTTAAGAATCATATGAACTCTATTGCTACGATACGTAGACATCTGCAAACGCTATTTCCTTGCAAGGAAGTGTCGCATTTACATTCATTTGAAGTGTAGACGAGGAATACATGACACTTCGCAAATCATACAATATCTCACTATGAAACATAGAAATGAGATGCGATATCGCGTTTTAAGAAGCATTAGAACTCTATTGCTACGATAGGTAGACATCTGCAAACGCTATTTCCCTGCAAGGAAGTGTCGCATTTACATTCATTTGAAGTGTAGACGAGGAATACATGACACTTCGCAAATCATATTATATCTTACAGTGAAACATAGAAATGAGATGCGATATCGCGTTTTAAGAAGCATTAGAAATCTATTGCTACGATTCGTAGACGTCTGCAAACGCTATCTCCTAGCGAGGAAGTATCGCATTCACATTCATTTGAATTGTAGACGAGGAATACATAACACTTCGCAAATCATGATATATCTTACCATGAAACATAGAAATGAGATGCGATATCGCGTTTTAAGAATCATATGAACTCTATTGCTACGATACGTAGACATCTGCAAACGCTATTTCCTTGCAAGGTAGTGTCGCGTTTACTTTCATTTGAATCGTAGACGAGGAATGCATAACACTTCGCAATGAATATTATATCTTATCATGAAACATAGATATGAGATGCAATATCTCGTTTTAAGAAGCATTTGAACTCTATTGCTTCAATACGTAGACACCTACAAACGCTATTTCCTTGCAAGGAAGTGTCGCATTTACATTCATTTGAAGTGTAGACGAGGAATACATGACACTTCGCAAATCATATTATATCTTACCATGAAACATAGAAATGAGATGCGATATAGCGTTTTAAGAGGCATTAGAACTCTATTGCTACGATAGGTAGGCATCTGCAAACGCTATTTCCTTGCAAGGAAGTGTCGCATTTACATTCATTTGAAGTGTAGACGAGGAATACATGACACTTCGCAAATCATATTATATCTTACCATGAAACATAGAAATGAGATGCGATATCGCGTTTTAAGAACCATTAGAAATCTATTGCTACGATTCGTAGACATCTGCAAACGCTATTTCCTAGCGAGGAAGTATCGCAATCACATTCATTTGAAGTGTAGACGAGGAATACATAACACTTCGCAAATCATGATATATCTTACCATGAAACATAGAAATGAGATGCGATATCGCGTTTTAAGAATCATATGAACTCTATTGCTACGATACGTAGACATCTGCAAACGCTATTTCCCTGCAAGGAAGTGTCGCATTTACATTCATTTGAAGTGTAGACGAGGAATACATGACACTTCGCAAATCATATTGTATCTTACAATGAAACATAGAAATGAGATGCGATATTGCGTTTTACAAAGCATTAGAAATCTATTGTTACGATACGTAGACATCTGCAAACGCTATTTCCTAGCGAGGAAGTGTCGCATTCACATTCATTTGAAGTGTAGACGAGTAATACATAACACTTCCCAAATCATGTTATATCTTACCATGAAACATAGAAATGAGATGCGATATCGCGTTTTGAGAATCATATGAACTCTATTGCTATGATACGTAGACATCTGCAAACGCTATTTCCTTGCAAGGAAGTGTCGCATTTACATTCATTTGAAGTGTAGACGAGGAATACATGACACTTCGCAAATCATACAATATCTCACTATGAAACATAGAAATGAGATGCGATATCGCGTTTTAAGAAGCATTAGAAGGCTAATGCTACGATACGTAGACACCTGCAAACGCTACTTCCTAGCGAGGAATTATCGCATTCACATTCATTTGAAGTGTGGACGAGGAATACATAACACTTCGCAAATCATGTTATATCTTACCATGAAACATAGAAATGAGATGCGATATCGCGTTTTAAGAATCATATGAACTCTATTGCTACGATACGTAGACATCTGCAAACGCTATTTCCTTGCAAGGTAGTGTCGCGTTTACTTTCATTTGAATCGTAGACGAGGAATGCATAACACTTCGCAATGAATATTATATCTTATCATGAAACATAGATATGAGATGCAATATCTCGTTTTAAGAAGCATTTGAACTCTATTGCTTCAATACGTAGACACCTACAAACGCTATTTCCTTGCAAGGAAGTGTCGCATTTACATTCATTTGAAGTGTAGACGAGGAATACATGACACTTCGCAAATCATATTATATCTTACCATGAAACATAGAAATGAGATGCGATATAGCGTTTTAAGAGGCATTAGAACTCTATTGCTACGATAGGTAGGCATCTGCAAACGCTATTTCCTTGCAAGGAAGTGTCGCATTTACATTCATTTGAAGTGTAGACGAGGAATACATGACACTTCGCAAATCATATTATATCTTACCATGAAACATAGAAATGAGATGCGATATCGCGTTTTAAGAACCATTAGAAATCTATTGCTACGATTCGTAGACATCTGCAAACGCTATTTCCTAGCGAGGAAGTATCGCATTCACATTCATTTGAAGTGTAGACGAGGAATACATAACACTTCGCAAATCATGATATGTCTTACCATGAAACATAGAAATGAGATGCGATATCGCGTTTTGAGAATCATATGAACTCTATTGCTACGATACGTAGACATCTGCAAACGCTATTTCCATGCAAGGAAGTGTCGCATTAACATTCATATGAAGTGTAGACGAGGAATAGATAACACTTCGCAAATCATATTATATCTTACCATGAAACATAGAAATGAGATGCGATATAGCGTTTTAAGAAGCATTAGAACTCTATTGCTACGATAGGTAGGCATCTGCAAACGCTATTTCCTTGCAAGGAAGTGTCGCATTTACATTCATTTGAAGTGTAGACGAGGAATACATGACACTTCGCAAATCATATTATATCTTACCATGAAACATAGAAATGAGATGCGATATCGCGTTTTAAGAAGCATTAGACATCTATTGCTACGATTCGTAGACATCTGCAAACGCTATTTCCTAGCGTGGAAGTGTCGTATTCACATTCATTTGAGGTGTCGACGAGGAATACATAACACTTCGCTAATCATGTTATATCTTACCATGAAACATAGAAATGAGATGCGATATCGCGTTTTAAGAGTCATATGAACTCTATTGCTACGATACGTAGACATCTTCAAACGCTATTTCCTTGCAAGGAAGTGTCGCATTTACTTTCATTTGAATCGTAGACGAGGAATGCATAACACTTCGCAATGAATATTATATCTTATCATGAAACATAGATATGAGATGCAATATCTCGTTTTAAGAAGCATTTGAACTCTATTGCTTCGATACGTAGACTCCTGCAAACGCTATTTCCTTGCAAGGAAGTGTCGCATTTACATTCATTTGAAGTGTAGACGAGGAATACATGACACTTCGCAAATCATATTATATCTTACCAAGAAACATAGAAATGAGATGCGATATCGCGTTTTAAGAATCACTAGAACACTATTGCTACGATAGGTAGACATTTGCAAACGCTATTTCCTTGCAAGGAAGTGTCGCACTTACATTCATTTGAAGTGTAGAGGAGGAATACATAACACTTCGCAAATCATATTACATCTTACCATGAAACATAGAAATGAGATGCGATCTCGCGTTTTAAGAAGCATTATAAAGCTATTGCTACGATACGTAGTCATCTGCAAACTCTATTTCCTAGCGAGGAAGTATCGCATTCACATTCATTTGAAGTGTAGACGAGGAATACATAACACTTCGCAAATCATGATATATCTTACCATGAAACATAGAAATGAGATGCGATATCGCGTTTTAAGAATCATATGAACTCTATTGCTACGATACGTAGATATCTGCAAACGCTATTTCCTTGCAAGGAAGTGTCGCATTTACTTTCATTTGAATCGTAGACGAGGAATGCATAACACTTCGCAATGAATATTATATCTTATCATGAAACATAGATATGAGATGCAATATCTCGTTTTAAGAAGTATTAGAACTCTATTGCTACGATACCTAGACATCTGCAAACTCTATTTCCTAGCGAGGAAGTTTCGCATTCACATTCATTTGAAGTGTGGACGACGAATACATAACACTTCGCAAATCATGTTATATCTTACCATGAAATATAGAGATGAGATGCGATATCGCGTATTAGGAATCATATGAACTCTATTGCTACGATACGTAGACATCTGCAAACGCTATTTGCTAGCGAGGAAGTGTCGGATTCACATTTATTTGAAGTGTAGACGATGAATACATAACACTTCGCAAATCATATTGCATCTTACCATGAAACATAGAAATGAGATGCGATATCGCGTTTTAAGAAGCATTAGAACTCTATTGCTACGATACCTAGACATCTGCAGACGCTATTTCCTAGCAAGGAAGTGTCGCATTTACATTCATTTGAAGTGTAGACGAGGAATACATGACACTTCGCAAACCATATTATATCTTACCATGAAACATAGAAATGAGATATGATATCGCGTTTTAAGAAGCATTAGAAAGCTATTGCTACGATACGTAGACATCTGCAAACGCTATTTCCTAGCGAGGAAGTATCGCATTCACATTCATTTGAAGTGTAGACGATGAATACATAACACTTCGCAAATCATATTACATCTTACCATGAAACATAGAAATGAGATGCGATATCGCGTTTTAAGAAGCATTAGAACTCTATTGCTACGATACCTAGACATCTGCAGACGCTATTTCCTAGCAAGGAAGTGTCGCATTTACATTCATTTGAAGTGTAGACAAGGAATACAAGACACTTCGCAAATCATATTATATCTTACCATGAAACATAGAAATGAGATGCGATATCGCGTATTACGAATCATAAGAACTCTATTGCTACGATACGTAGACATCTGCAAACGCCATTTCCTTGCAAGGAAGTGTCGCATTTACATTCATTTGAATCGTAGACGAGGAATGCATAACACTTCGCAATGTATATTATATCTTATCATGAAACATAGATATGAGATGCAATATCTCGTTTTAAGAAGCATTTGAACTCTATTGCTTCGATACGTAGACATCTGCAATCGGTACTTCCTTGCAAGGAAGTGTCGCATTTATATTCATTTGAAGTGTAGACGAGGAATACATAACACTTCGCAAATAATTTTACATCTTACCATGAAACATAGAAATGAGATGCGATATCGCGTTCTAAGAAGCATTAGAACTCTATTGCTACGATACCTAGACATCTGCAGACGCTATTTCCTAGCAAGGAAGTCTCGCATTTACATTCATTTGAAGTGTAGACGAGGAATACATGACACTTCGCAAATCATATTATATCTTACCATGAAACATAGAAATGAAATGCGATATCGCGTTTTAAGAAGCATTAGAACTCTATTGCTACGATACCTAGACACCTGCAGACGCTATTTCCAAGCAAGGAAGTGTCGCATTTACATTCATTTGAAGTGTAGACGAGGAATACATGACACTTCGCAAATCATATTATAGCTTACCATGAAACATAGAAATGAGATGCGATATCGCGTTTTAAGAAGCATTAGAAATCCATTGCTACGATACGTAGACATCTGCAAACGCTATTTCCTAGCGAGGAAGTGTCGCATTCACATTCATTTGAAGTGTAGCCGAGGAATACATAACACTTCGCAAATCATATTATATCTTACCATGAAACATAGAAATGAGATGCGATATCGCGTTTTAAGAAGCATTAGAAATCTATAGCTACGATACGTAGACATCTGCAAACGCTATTTCCTAGCGAGGAAGTGTCGCATTCACATTCATTTGAAGTGTAGCCGAGGAATACATAACACTTCGCAAATCATATTATATCTTACCATGAAACATAGAAATGAGATGCGATATCGCGTTTTAAGAAGCATTAGAAATCTATAGCTACGATACGTAGACATCTGCAAACGCTATTTCCTTGCTAGGAAGTGTCGCATTTACACTCATTTGAATAGTAGAGGAGGATTACATGACACTTCGCAAATCATATTATATCTTACCATGAAACGTAGAAATGAGATGCGATATCGCATTTTAAGAAGCATTACATATTTATTGCTACGATACGTAGACATCTGCATACGCTATTTCCTTGCAAGGAAGTGTCGCATTTACATTCATTTGAATCGTAGACGAGGAATGCATAACACTTCGCAATGTATATTATATCTTATCATGAAACATAGATATGAGATGCAATATCTCGTTTTAAGAAGCATTTGAACTCTGTTGCTTCGATACGTAGACATCTGCAATCGCTACTTCCTTGCAAGGAAGTGTCGCATTTACATTCATTTGAAGTGTAGACGAGGAATACATAACACTTCGCAAATCATATTACATCTTACCATGAAACATGGAAATGAGATGCGATATCGCGTTTTAAGAAGCATTAGAACTCTATTGCTACGATACCTAGACATCTGCAGACGCTATTTCCTAGCAAGGAAGTGTCGCATTTACATTCATTTGAAGTGTAGACGAGGAATACATGACACTTCGCAAATCATATTATATCTTACCATGAAACATAGAAATGAGATGCGATATCGCGTTTTAAGAATCATATGAACTCTATTGCTACGATACGTAGACATCTGCAAACGCTATTTCCTAGCGAGGAAGTGTCGCATTCGCATTCATTTGAAGCGTAGACGAGGAATACATAACACTTCGCAAATCATATTACATCTTACCATGAAACATAGAAATGAGATGCGATATCGCGTTTTAAGAAGCACTAGAACTCTATTGCTACGATACCTAGACATCTGCAGACGCTATTTCCTAGCAAGGAAGTGTCGCATTTACATTCATTTGAAGTGTAGATGAGGAATATATGACACTTCGCAAATCACATTATATCTTACCATGAAACATAGGAATGAGATGCGATATCGCGTTTTAAGAAGCATTAGAAAGCAATTGCTACGATATGTAGACATCTGCAAACACTATTTAGTAGCGAGGAAGTATCGCATTCACATTCATTCGAAGTGTAGACGAGGAATACATAACACTTCGCAAATCATGTTATATCTTACCATGAAACATAGAAATGAGATGCGATATCGCGTTTTAAGAAGCATTAGAAAGCTATTGCTACGATACGTAGACATCTGCGAACGCTATTTCTTTGCAAGGAAGTGTCGCATTTACATTCATTTGAAGTGTAGACGAGGAATACATAACACTTCGCAAATCATATTATATCTTACCATGAAACATAGAAATGAGATGCGATATCGCGTTTTAAGAAGCATTAGAACTCTATTGCTACGATAGGTAGACATCTGCAAACGCTATTTCCTTGCAAGGAAGTGTCGCATTTACATTCATTTGAAGTGTAGTCGAGGAATACATAACACTTCGCAAATCATATTATATCTTACCATGAAACATAAAAATGAGATGCGATATCGCGTTTTAAGAATCATATGAACTCTATTGCTACGATACGTAGACATCTGCAAACGCTATTTCCTTACAAGGAAGTGTCGCATTTACATTCATTTGAAGTGTAGACGAGGAATACATAACACTTCGCAAATCATATTACATCTTACCGTGAAACATAGAAATGAGATGCGATATCGCGTTTTAAGAAGCATTAGAACTCTATTGCTACGATACCTAGACATCTGCAGACACTATTTCCTAGCAAGGAAGTGTCGCATTTACATTCATTTGAAGTGTAGACGAGGAATACATGACACTTCGCAAATCATATTATATCTTACCATGAAACGTAGAAATGAGATGCGATATCGCGTTTTAAGGAGCGTTACATATATATTGCTACGATACGTAGACATCTGCAAACTTTATTTCTTTGCAAGGAAGTGTCGCATTTACATTCATTTGAAGTGTAGACGAGGAATACATAACACTTCGTAAATCATATTATATCTTACCATGAAACATAGAAATGAGATGCGATATCGCGTTTTAAGAATCCTAAGAACTCTATTGCTACGATACCTAGACATCTGCAGGCGCTATTTCCTAGCAAGGAAGTGTCGCATTTACATTCATTTGAAGTGTAGACGAGGAATGCATAACACTTCGCAATGAATATTACATCTTATCATGAAACATAGATATGAGATGCAATATCTCGTTTTAAGAAGCATTAGAACTCTATTGCTACGATACCTAGACATCTGCAGACGCTATTTCCTAGCAAGGAAGTGTCGCATTTACATTCATTTGAAGTGTAGACGAGGAATACATGACACTTCGCAAATCATATTATATCTTACCATGAAACATAGAAATGAGATGCGATATCGCGTTTTAAGAATCATAAGAACTCTATTGCTACGATACGTAGACAACTGCAAACGCTATTTCCTTGCAAGGAAGTGTCGCATTTACATTCAATTGAATCGTAGACTAGGAATACATGACACTTCGCAATGAATATTACATCTTATCATGAAACATAGATATGAGATGCGATATCGCGTTTTGAGAAGCATTAGCAATCTATAGCTACGATACGTAGACATCTGCAAACGCTATTTCCTTGCTAGGAAGTGTCGCATTTACATTCATTTGAAGTGTAGACGAGGAATACATGACACTTCGCAAATCATATTATACCTTACCATGAAACATAGATATGATATGCGATATCGCGTTTTAAGAATCATAAGAACTCTATTGCTACGATACCTAGACATCTGCAGACGCTATTTCCTAGCAAGGAAGTGTCGCATTTACATTCATTTGAAGTGTAGACGAGGAATGCATAACACTTCGCAAATCATATTACATCTTATCATGAAACATAGATATGAGATGCAATATCGCGTTTTAAGAAGCACTAAAAATCTATTGCTACGATACGTAGACATCTGCAAACGCTATTTCTTTGCAAGGAAGTGTCGCATTTACATTCATTTGAAGTGTAGACGAGGAATACATAACACTTCGAAAATCATATTATATCTTACCATGAAACATAGAAATGAGATGCGATATCGCGTTTTAAGAAGCATTAGAACTCTATTGCTACGATAGGTAGACATCTGCAAACGCTATTTCCTAGCGAGGAAGTGTCGCATTCACATTCATTTGAAGTGTAGACGAGGAATACATGACACTTCGCAAATCATATTATATCTTACCATGAAACATAGAAATGAGATGCGATATCGCGTTTTAAGAATCATAAGAACTCTATCGCTACGATACCTAGACATCTGCAGAGGCTATTTCCTAGCAAGGAAGTGTCGCATTTACATTCATTTGAATCGTAGACGAGGAATGCATAACACTTCGCAATGTATATTATATCTTATCATGAAACATAGATATGAGATGCAATATCTCGTTTTAAGAAGCATTTGAACTCTATTGCTTCGATACGTAGACATCTGCAATCGCTACTTCCTTGCAAGGAAGTGTCGCATTTACATTCATTTGAAGTGTAGACGAGGAATACATAACATTTCGCAAATCATATTACATCTTACCATGAAACATGGAAATGAGATGCGATATCGAGTTTTAACAAGCATTAGAACTCTATTGCTACGATACCTAGACATCTGCAGACGCTATTTCCTAGCAAGGAAGTGTCGCATTTACATTCATTTGAAGTGTAGACGAGGAATACATGACACTTCGCAAATCATATTATATCTTACCATGAAACATAGAAATGAGATGCGATATCGCGTTTTATGGAGCATTAGAACTCTATTGCTACGATAGGTAGACATCTGCAAACGCTATTTCCTAGCGAGGAAGTGTCGCATTCACATTCATTTGAAGTGTAGACGAGGAATACATGACACTTCGCAGTGAATATTATATCTTATCATGAAACATAGATATGAGATGCGATATCGCGTTTTAAGAAGCATTAGAACTCTACTGCTACGATAGGTAGACATCTGCAAACGCTATTTCCTAGCGAGGAAGTGTCACATTCACATTCATTTGAAGTGTAGACGAGGAAAACATGACACTTCGCAAATCATATTATATCTTACCATGAAACATAGAAATGAGATGCGATATCGCGTTTTAAGAATCATAAGAACTCTATTGCTACGATACGTAGACAACTGCAAACGCTATTTCCTTGCAAGGAAGTGTCGCATTTACATTCATTTGAATCGTAGACTAGGAATACATGACACTTCGCAATGAATATTACATCTTACCATGAAACATAGATATGAGATGCGATATCGCGTTTTGAGAAGCATTAGCAATCTATAGCTACGATACGTAGACATCTGCAAACGCTATTTCCTTGCTAGGAAGTGTCGCATTTACATTCATTTGAAGTGTAGACGAGGAATACATGACATATCGCAAATCATATTACATCTTATCATGAAACATAGATATGAGATGCAATATCGCGTTTTAAGAAGCACTAAAAATCTATTGCTACGATACGTAGACATCTGCAAACGCTATTTCTTTGCAAGGAAGTGTCGCATTTACATTCATTTGAAGTGTAGACGAGGAATACATAACACTTCGAAAATCATATTATATCTTACCATGAAACATAGAAATGAGATGCGATATCGCGTTTTAAGAAGCATTAGAACTCTATTGCTACGATAGGTAGACATCTGCAAACGCTATTTCCTTGCAAGGAAGTGTCGCATTTACATTCATTTGAAGTGTAGTCGAGGAATACATGACACTTCGCAAATCATATTATATCTTACCATGAAACATAGAAATGAAATGCGATATCGCGTTTTAAGAAGCATTAGAACTCTATTGCTACGATACCTAGACACCTGCAGACGCTATTTCCAAGCAAGGAAGTGTCGCATTTACATTCATTTGAAGTGTAGACGAGGAATACATGACACTTCGCAAATCATATTATAGCTTACCATGAAACATAGAAATGAGATGCGATATCGCGTTTTAAGAAGCATTAGAAATCCATTGCTACGATACGTAGACATCTGCAAACGCTATTTCCTAGCGAGGAAGTGTCGCATTCACATTCATTTGAAGTGTAGCCGAGGAATACATAACACTTCGCAAATCATATTATATCTTACCATGAAACATAGAAATGAGATGCGATATTGCGTTTTAAGAAGCATTAGAAATCTATAGCTACGATACGTAGACATCTGCAAACGCTATTTCCTAGCGAGGAAGTGTCGCATTCACATTCATTTGAAGTGTAGCCGAGGAATACATAACACTTCGCAAATCATATTATATCTTACCATGAAACATAGAAATGAGATGCGATATCGCGTTTTAAGAAGCATTAGAAATCTATAGCTACGATACGTAGACATCTGCAAACGCTATTTCCTTGCTAGGAAGTGTCGCATTTACACTCATTTGAATAGTAGAGGAGGATTACATGACACTTCGCAAATCATATTATATCTTACCATGAAACGTAGAAATGAGATGCGATATCGCGTTTTAAGAAGCATTACATATTTATTGCTACGATACGTAGACATCTGCATACGCTATTTCCTTGCAAGGAAGTGTCGCATTTACATTCATTTGAAGTGTAGACGAGGAATACATAACACTTCGCAAATCATATTACATCTTACCATGAAACATGGAAATGAGATGCGATATCGCGTTTTAAGAAGCATTAGAACTCTATTGCTACGATACCTAGACATCTGCAGACGCTATTTCCTAGCAAGGAAGTGTCGCATTTACATTCATTTGAAGTGTAGACGAGGAATACATGACACTTCGCAAATCATATTATATCTTACCATGAAACATAGAAATGAGATGCGATATCGCGTTTTAAGAATCATAAGAACACTATTGTTACGATACGTAGACATCTGCAAACGCTATTTCCTAGCGACGGAGTGTCGCACTCACATTCATTTGAAGTGTAGACGAGGAATACATGACACTTCGCAATGAATATTATATCTTATCATGAAACATAGATATGGGATGCTATATCTCGTTTTAAGAAGCACTTGAACTTTATTGCTTCGATACGTAGACATCTGCAAACGCTATTGACTTGCAAGGAAGTGTCGCATCTACATTCATTTGAAGTGTAGACGAGGAATACATAACACTTCGCAAATCATATTATATCTTACCATGAAACATAGAAATGAGATGCGATATCGCGTTTTAAGAAGCATTAGAACTCTATTGCTGCGATAGGTAGACATCTGCAAACGCTATTTCCTGGCAAGGAAGTGTAGCATTTACATTCATTTGAAGTGTAGACGAGGAATACATAACACTTCGCAAATCATATTATATCTTACCATGAAACGTAGAAATGTGATGCGATATCGCATTCTAAGAAGCATTAGAAAGCTATTGCTACGATACGTAGACATCTGCAAACGCTATTTCTTAGCGAGGAAGTATCGCATTCACATTCATTTGAAGTGTAGACGAGGAATACATAACAGTTCGCAAATCATGTTATATCTTACCATGAAACACAGAAATGAGATGCGATATCGCGTTTTAAGAATCATATGAACTCTATTGCCACGGTACGTAGATATCTGCAAACGCTATTTCCTAGCGAGGAAGTGTCGCATTCACATTCATTTGAAGTGTAGACGAGGAATACATAACAGTTCGCAAATCATGTTATATCTTACCATGAAACATAGAAATGAGATGCGATATCGCGTTTTAAGAATCATATGAACTCTATTGCTACGGTACATAGACATCTGCAAACGCTATTTCCTAGCGAGGAAGTGTCGCATTCACATTCATTTGAAGTGTAGACGAGGAATACATGACACTTCGCAAATCATATTATATCTTACCATGAAACATAGAAATGAGGTGCGACATCGCGGTTTAAGAATCATAAGAGCTCTATTGCTACGATACGTAGACAACTGCAAACGCTATTTCCTTGCAAGGAAGTGTCGCATTTACATTCATTTGAAGTGTAGACGAGGAATTCATAACACTTCGCAAATCATGTTATATCTTACCATGAAACATAGAAATGAGATGCGATATTGCGTTTTAAGAAGCATTAGAACACTATCGCTGCGATACCTAGACATCAGCAGACGCTATTTCCTAGCAAGGAAGTGTCGCATTTACATTCATTTGAAGTGTAGACGAGGAATACATAACACTTCGAAAATCATATTATATCTTACCATGAAACATAGAAATGAGATGCGATATCGCGTTTTAAGAAGCATTAGAACTCTATTGCTACGATAGGTAGACATCTGCAAACGCTATTTCCTAGCGAGGAAGTGTCGCATTCACATTCATTTGAAGTGTAGACGAGGAATACATGACACTTCGCAAATCATATTATATCTTACCATGAAACATAGATATGAGATGCAATATCTCGTTTTAAGAAGCATTAGAACTCTATTGCTACAATACCTAGACATCTGCAGACGCTATTTCCTAGCAAGGAAGCGTCGCATTTACATTCATTTGAAGTGTAGACGAGGAATACATAACACTTCGAAAATCATATTATATCTTACCATGAAACATAGAAATGAGATGCGATATCACGTTTTAAGAAGCATTAGAACTCTATTGCTACGAGAGGTAGACATCTGCAAACGCTATTTCCTAGCGAGGAAGTGTCGCATTCACATTCATTTGAAGTGTAGACGAGGAATACATGACATTTCGCAAATCATATTATATCTTACCATGAAACATAGAAATGAGATGCGATATCGCGTTTTAAGAATCATAAGAACTCTATTGCTACGATACGTAGACAACTGCAAACGCTATTTCCTTGCAAGGAAGTGTCGCATTTACATTCATTTGAAGTGTAGACGAGGAATACATAACACTTCGAAAATCATATTATATCTTACCATGAAACATAGAAATGAGATGCGATATCGCGTTTTAAGAAGCATTAGAACTCTACCGCTACGATACCTAGACACCTGCAGAGGCTATTTCCTAGCAAGGAAGTGTCGCATTTACATTCATTTGAATCGTACACTAGGAATACATGACACTTCGCAATGAATATTACATCTTATCATGAAACATAGATATGAGATGCGATATCGCGTTTTGAGAAGCATTAGCAATCTATAGCTACGATACGTAGACATCTGCAAACGCTATTTCCTTGCTAGGAAGTGTCGCATTTACATTCATTTGAAGTGTAGACGAGGAATACATGACACTTCGCAAATCATATTATACCTTACCATGAAACATAGATATGATATGCGATATCGCGTTTTAAGAATCATAAGAACTCTATTGCTACGATACCTAGACATCTGCAGACGCTATTTCCTAGCAAGGAAGTGTCGCATTTACATTCATTTGAAGTGTAGACGAGGAATGCATAACACTTCGCAAATCATATTACATCTTATCATGAAACATAGATATGAGATGCAATATCGCGTTTTAAGAAGCACTAAAAATCTATTGCTACGATACGTAGACATCTGCAAACGCTATTTCTTTGCAAGGAAGTGTCGCATTTACATTCATTTGAAGTGTAGACGAGGAATACATAACACTTCGAAAATCATACTATATCTTTCCATGAAACACAGAAATGAGATGCGATATCGCGTTTTAAGAAGCATTAGAACTCGATTGCTACGATAGGTAGTGTCACGTCCCGAGGTGCGGTTGCGCTCGCAACGGTGGCACAAAGTCGTAACCGTTCCCGAAAATAACGCGAATTGCGTCCGGACCGGGTTCGTTGGCGTTTCGGACTCGATAAAACGGTAATTAACACGAAACTTACCTTGTGATGGCTTGATTCTACTGTCTGATTTCTCTTTCCAGGTACCTGGAGCGCCTTGGATCCGCAACCGGGATGGCGGCGGCGTACGGCTGGAACGGAGGTACGGGTCGTGCGGCGAAGGAAACCTCCTTCACAGGAACCAGGACTCGAACGCAGGAAATTGAATATTCCGGTGCATCACCCACGTATTCCCGAGCGAGACGACGAATAAACTCTCTCCTCCCCGCGCGTCGTATACGCTTTGTCGGAGGTGCAAGGCTCGTCGAGAATACTTGAACTTCGGTCGAGTACGGCGCGGCTAAGCGTTGGTTCGCTCTAGCTTACCGGGATCAACCTAGGCGCAAGATATTCTGTATACGGTAGAAGTGAGGATGGAGCAACTAAGCGCTGGTTCGCTCTAGTCGTCGAGCCTCAAGACTATCGCAGATGAGATATAGAAATAGAATAATCGCGAGCGTACCCGTGGAGTAGAATTAAGGAATTGTATTTGAACTCGAATAAAGATACTTTGAATCTGGTAAAAATAAACTATATTCTATGATTTCACTATACTAGATACACTTGACTAAATTCTAAGTTACTGACTAGCGATTACAATGAGAATTAGAAATAGTATAAAGTATCGAATGGACTCCGCTATGGGAGTATGGATAGAGACGAATGCATTAGAGCTAATTGCTCGTTGCGAATGAGCCTATTGCTCGGATCGGAAGTGCATCGTTCGGATGCTGGATTAGAACTCCTCGGTTCGGAGATGAGATACGAACTCTCCAGTTCGGAGATGAGATACCAACTCTCCCGTTCGGAGGTGAGATTGGAACTCTCCAGTTCGGAGATGAGATACCAACTCTCCAGTTCGGAGATGAGATACCAACTCTCCCGTTCGGAGGTGAGATTGGAACTGACTCTCGGATCTCGCGTCCGCGACCTCCTCGGGTCGCGCGGCGCGCGAGTCGCTGGGCCCTCGCGGTGGGGCGGACGGTCGGAGTAGGGCGGCCGCTCGGCCCTCGTGGTGGGGCGGCCGTTCGGAGTGGGGCGCGGCCCGCGTTAAGCGTGAGCCGCGAGCGTCGAGTGTGCGCGCGAGTGCACGGAACATAGCCGTGCATGAATGAAATATATACATATATTCACTTAAATCTAGGTGTGTGTTGGTGTGTATGTACATATATGAGTAGTGTGCTTATTCTAATCCCACATGTACGAGAAGTACGTATAGGGCTTCGTGATCGCTGGGGATTCGACCCAGTATGTGTCGGAGAGCTCCTCGCCCTCGTAATACGGGGTGAAGTCCTCCCCCTCGTGTGTGGAGATCGCGCGTGGGCGCGGCATGCTGCATCCCTCTTCCCTCTCGTACCTTTGTCTCCTTCTGTAGGGACGGCGAGTCGGCGGGTGGCCCGTGTGCAGGGGCTCCGGATACGGATGCTGGGGATGATGAGGTGGACGCCGGAGGGTGGCAGGCGGTACGCCTGACGTTACACCACCCCCCTTGGAAAAAGAATCTCGGCCATGCCGAGATCTCTTGTCTGTTGGGTAGATTTCGGGATGCTGGATCCTTCTCTTGGTCCTGTCGGCTGGATGCTGCGGAATCTGAGGTTTTTCGCCTGGTTGATCCTGGCGATAACGTTTGGAGATTGGACCGTGACTGCGGGCTTCCTTCGGATTGCAGGCACTTTCGTCGCTTTCACTTTCAGCGTTCGTTTGAATGTCACTGCTCTCACTGACTTCATTTTCAGTTTTTCGCACTTTTCTTTCACTAGCATCCACACTCTGCATACTATGCATTCGTTTACAAATTTTGATTTTGTTCGTATGAACAATTTTATGGCGCCCTTTTACATTCAGCTTAACATTACAGTTGCCCAAAATTTCGAGGATACGGTACGGTCCAGAATACTGTGCCTGGAACTTATGTTTGTTCGGCTCTTTTAAAAGATAGACCCATTGGCCTACCTCGAAGTTTTGGACATTGAGATTTCGGTCATAATAATATTTGGAACGGCGTTTCGCATTGTCTAGATTGGCTTTAGCCAAATCCTGAGATTTCGTGATTTTCTCCTGAAGTTGTATAAGATAGTCGCTATATGTTTCGTTATCAGAGCTGTCTTGAAAAGGAGTGGCTGACGGCGTCCTAGCTATCCTGCCGAACACTAGTTCGTGTGGGGTGTATAATGTACCCTCGTGCACACTGGTGTTGTATGAAAACATTGCATACGGTAACCAATTCACCCAATCGTTACTCGACTCTATGTAATGCTTCAGATATTCGGCCAGGACGTGGTGAGATCGTTCAACGGACCCGTTTGTCTGTGGATGGAACGCAGTGGACTTGTATTGCTTAATACGGAATTTGATTGCTATGGCTTTAATCAAGCTATTTATAAAGTTCGAACCTTGGTCCGTGAGTATGCCTTTCGGGCATCCGAACTTACAAATGAATTCTTTTATTAGAGCATCGGCAATGTCTACTGCGGTGGTGGTTTTGAGAGGAACTGCGACTGAGTATTTAGTGAGGAGATCTTGGATCGTGAGGATACTTGTATAACCGTCGGAAGTTTCGGGAAGAGGACCCATTACGTCCATTGAAATCTTATCGAGTGCCCTGCCAGGGGTGTCGGTTAAAGTGAGAGGCTGTCTGGTCTTCACCCGGACCAGTTTCTCTGTCTGACAACTTTTACATTTGCCAATATATTCTTGTATTTGTGTTTTCATGTTTGGCCAAAAGTATTGTTGTCTGATGCGAGAATAAGTTTTATTAACCCCTTTGTGACCTCCCACAGGGGAGTCGTGGTTTTCCCTTATTATTTTCAGTCGCTCTTCGACCGAAGGGGTTTTAATGAGGCCCTGGCAGACCGTAATCTGGACAGTTGTTTCGTAGAACAGGTCCTGAAGGATTTTCTGGATTCGGGACCAGGATACGGAGTCTAGATAGGTTTGTGCGATACTAAATGTTTGTAATTGTAATTCGTTTACAACGTCGCACAAGGATCTAAATGTTTCTATTACGGTCTGGAAATTGATTGATCTGGTGGAATGTTCGACGATTGGAAGCTGGATTTGGAATTCGTTTCCGATTTGTATGACTTTGGCTTTGGTAAGAACGTGATTTTTGTTTGGAAGGAATTTTTCAGCGTTCGCTAGATCTTTGGCGCCCGTGTCATAGGGGTGCCCAGATTGCGTGACGAAGACAACTACATTGTCTCGTCGCGTTGATAATGCGTCACGGCTGAAATTAAACAGAGGTTCGCGTCGGAAAAATTCATTTGGAGCAGGAGTATAAAAGTCGGTGCTGTCGCTGGCGACTTGCGGAGGTGGTGCTGTGTTGGTACGGAAGGACGTGCCTGGAGTCGGTAATTCAGGTTCTGATGTTACCGGAGTAGGAGGAGGCGCTAGTGTGGTATACTTTTTACGGGTTTCCGGAGGCACATCGAAGATGTCGTCCTCCGAGTTTTCTGAATACGAGAGCGGAAAAATTTGAGCGGGATTCCGCGACAATGCGTCCGCATTAAGGTTCGTTTTTCCACTTTTATAGACCATCTCGTAGTCAAATTCCGCTAACTTAAGCCTCCACCGTACGAGTCTACTTGACGGGTCCTTGACCGAATTCATCCACACTAACGGTCGATGGTCGGTAACGAGTTTGAATTGATTACCGTATATGTATGGACGAAAGTAATGGACGGCGTAGACAATCGCCAGACACTCCTTCTCGATCGTGGAGTAGTTTTTCTCCGCAGCGTTTAACAGTCGCGACGTGTACGCGATTGGCAAGTCGCGGCCTATTGGTCCTTGACTCAAGATAGCACCAATAGCTTCGGCGGACGCGTCGGTCGTTATCACGAATGGTTGTTTAAAGTTGGGGTACTGCAAGATAGGCGCTTCGCATAGGCAATCTCGGAGTTTGACGAATGAATTCTCTTGCTCGTTACGCCATACAAAGGGCGCGTCTTTTTTTAACAAATTTGTAAGTGGCTTAGCAATATTAGAAAAATTTGCGATGAACCGCCTGTAGTATCCCGCGAGCCCGAGGAATTGTTTGATCTGTTTCGCGTTGCGCGGGCGCGGAAAGTTTTTGACAGCGCTAATTTTCGCAGGGTCAGGTTTTACACCGTGCTCACTGATAATATGACCCAAATAGCTTACTTCTCTCCTCAAGAATTCGCACTTATCCGGCTGCAATACTAAATTAGCTTCTTTGAGCCGTTGAGTTAATTTATCGAATTTAAGTCGATGTTCTTGAAGAGAGCTAGCGTAGATAACAATGTCGTCCAAATAGACGAAAATTTCGTTCCCCTGGAGACCGGACAGGACATTGTCCATAAGTCGTTGGAACGTCGCTGGCGCATTTTTTAATCCGAATGGCATTCTTTTAAATTCATAATGCCCGTGAGGCGTCGAAAAAGCGGTTTTGGGAGCATCGGCGGGCTCCATTGGGATCTGGTGAAATCCGCTCGCGAGATCGAATGTACTAAAATACTTCGCACTCCCGAGCTGATCAAGTATCTCGGTAATGCAAGGGAGGGGATAGGCATCGGCGACAGATTTCTCATTGAGTGCGCGGTAGTCGATGACGACGCGC
Organism: Xylocopa sonorina; assembly: GCF_050948175.1. Taxonomy (NCBI): domain Eukaryota; kingdom Metazoa; phylum Arthropoda; class Insecta; order Hymenoptera; family Apidae; genus Xylocopa; species Xylocopa sonorina. The sequence continues at coordinate 517,605 of NW_027490198.1, forward strand.
CATTGCTTGTTGCCCAAGGAGTCCGGTTTCTTTGGGACAACCCACAATGGCGAATTATATGGTGATTTTGACGGAGAGATGACACCATTTTGTAAAAATTTGTCGACTTGTCGTCGAATCTCCTCCTTATGAGCTGGTGGGAATCGGTATTGTTTCACATTGACGGGGCGGTCGTCGACGGTTGGAATCTTGTGCGTGGTTGTTGACGTATGCCCTAATTTATCCCCCTCAATGTGAAAAAGCTCCTGCGTGCTTTGAACGAGACGGACGACGTGCTCTCTTTCCTCTGCGTTGAGGTGGTCGAGACGGAGGAGACTAAGAATTCGATCTAAGCGAGATTTCGAAAGGTTGGCGGATTTCGATGTTTGTTTTAACGGCGCCTGTTGTACATTATTTTTAACCGCCTGAGCATAGGAGATTTGCTGAGTATTCGCGATTTTGCAACGCGAAGGAGGAGTTTCGATTGTCGAATATGGTGTCTGATTCGAGAAAGAAATAGAAGTTTTCCCTTTTTGGGATGAGCCGATCGGTACGGCGGATACGTTGGATTTAGAAAAAACCGGATAGAGCGATGGACTTTCCTCCTTATGGAGGGGAGTCATGATTTGCGCGGGCTCAAGTACGATTTCTGGTAACGCGATTTCGACGGCGCGGTCGGATGAATTAATTATTCGAGTTACCGCTTTGCCCCGAATTACTCTGACGAGAGCGTTTCCGAAAAATATACCCGGCGCAAGATCGATACGAGGAATTATACCTTCCGCGAGGTTCGAATTAACTACGCGGACCTTGATACCGATATTTGATCTCGGCGGAATGGAGATACGGTCTCCTGACTTCGGAGAAGCTGCTTTGTCTTGCGTTCGAAGCTTCGATTTCGTTGCTGCATCACGTTTCAGCGGAGGCGATGATTTACGCGGCGGGCGCGGCGGCGGAGGGGGAATAGATTCCGTGCGCGGCGCTTGTTTACGTTTCGGCGATAGGAGAGGCTTTATTTTCGAGTCCGGTGACGGTTCCTCGAGTGCTTCGATATCGTCTTCGAAAGGAATTCTCTTACCATTCCATTTGATTATTTTATTTGGAAAAGAGATTTCTGCGTCCATACAGAACCCGGAGCCGAGGATCCCGCTTGGTTTAAGGGGAAAATCATCCTCGACCACATTAAAAGGAACGACGCGACCGAAAATGACAAGATTCACCGTCCCTAAGGTTGCGGTTTTGCCATCGGTTACCCCTGTTATTATGACGATCTCGGACTTATCGATTCGCGCGGATGCTTTTAGAGCCGAACGTTTTATAATATTTATTTCCGCCCCAGTGTCCACCATGAAGCGAGTTGGTGAAATTAGAAGATCGGATTTTAAAATTACGTTTGGCGTGCTAGTTTTTCCGGTTATGTTTATCGCGGCGTTTCGTCGATTTCCGCGTTGGAGTTGTTCGCGGCGAGAGGACGGACTTGGTGCGCGGCCTCGCCACCTGTCTCGCGGCGGGTGCGGAGGCCATTGTCGTTTCCCGAATTTTTATTTACCGCGTTGTTGTACTGTCTTTTGCGGCACTCGCCTATTTCGTGCCCCGGGGTCTTGTAATAGCGACAAAATTTGGGCGCGTCCCTGGCTACGATTTGTCTCGGTTGTTCGTACGCGGGGCCTCGAGTAGGAGGCGGTACGTCCCTGGATCGCAAGTAAGCGTCACGGTATTCCTGCGATCGGTACGGCGATGGCGGTCTGAACCGACACTCGGTCGCGTAATGTCCGATATTATTGCATTTTCGGCAAATAATTTCGGCTGGTTTTTCGCGCGATTCTGGTCGCGCGGCACGCGATCTACCTAGTCGGTTGCAATCACGTTCGTGCATTTGGTAAAGTTCTCGCGCTCGAGCGAACGTTTCTCGCAATGTACCGAATGAGCTTATAGTCATTTGCATTCGAATTTCCGGAATGAGACCGTCTTTAAAACATTGTAGGGTGAGCGCGTCTACGTCATCGAGCGATTCCGGTGTGTCTCGTCGAGCAAGCCTCTCGCAATCAATTATAGCGGTTCTAAGATCTTTTACTCGACCGATGTAATCTAGAATGTGCTCGTTCGCGCGCATGAATATATTTGCAAGTTCACCCCGATAATGATGAGCTGATTTTACGGAGCAAAATGTGCTGCGAAGAACGTCCGTTAATTCGGGTATTGTGTAACATGGCTCGTCTTCTAGCGCGGCGTAGGCACGACCCTTGAGTTTTCCCTTAAGCAGGCGTGTGAAAGTTCGCTCGCACCCATTAGGGATAAGCTCATAAGCGCGTTTACACGCTCGGGTAAACTGAAGAATGGGAATGTTCTGACCATCGAATGTCGGTACAGCTTCGAGGGCCTGCTTAAGTGATAGCTCGTCGTGTTGCGAACTATTTGTATGAAAATCGGAGCTCGAATTATGTCCGGAAAGCGGATTTCCCCGAGGAATATCTAGAGAAACAGTATCGTCGCGCGTTAAATCAGGCGTTCTGCGAATAGATTCTATTTCACGACGTAGAATTTCTATTTGCTGGAGCAACAACGACCTAGGATCGGTCGTTTTCGTATTTTTCGCGGAAGTATTTTGTTGCGCGGTACTAGGAAGAGGCCCGGCGATAGCGTCTTGGAAATCAAGCGTTCTGCTAGTGCGTTTTTCGCGTTCGGAATCGGCCATCGCGGCGGCTCGCTGTGTCTGCTGGCGCGTTTTTGTCGGAGTCCGGGTTGCCATATCTAGTTTCGCGGTTCCTTTCGGCGGAATTTCCGGAGGAAACGCGTGGCTATCCCACCGCTGTCACCAAAAATAACTTTCGTGTCACGTCCCGAGGTGCGGTTGCGCTCGCAACGGTGGCACAAAGTCGTAACCGTTCCCGAAAATAACGCGAATTGCGTCCGGACCGGGTTCGTTGGCGTTTCGGACTCGATAAAACGGTAATTAACACGAAACTTACCTTGTGATGGCTTGATTCTACTGTCTGATTTCTCTTTCCAGGTACCTGGAGCGCCTTGGATCCGCAACCGGGATGGCGGCGGCGTACGGCTGGAACGGAGGTACGGGTCGTGCGGCGAAGGAAACCTCCTTCACAGGAACCAGGACTCGAACGCAGGAAATTGAATATTCCGGTGCATCACCCACGTATTCCCGAGCGAGACGACGAATAAACTCTCTCCTCCCCGCGCGTCGTATACGCTTTGTCGGAGGTGCAAGGCTCGTCGAGAATACTTGAACTTCGGTCGAGTACGGCGCGGCTAAGCGTTGGTTCGCTCTAGCTTACCGGGATCAACCTAGGCGCAAGATATTCTGTATACGGTAGAAGTGAGGATGGAGCAACTAAGCGCTGGTTCGCTCTAGTCGTCGAGCCTCAAGACTATCGCAGATGAGATATAGAAATAGAATAATCGCGAGCGTACCCGTGGAGTAGAATTAAGGAATTGTATTTGAACTCGAATAAAGATACTTTGAATCTGGTAAAAATAAACTATATTCTATGATTTCACTATACTAGATACACTTGACTAAATTCTAAGTTACTGACTAGCGATTACAATGAGAATTAGAAATAGTATAAAGTATCGAATGGACTCCGCTATGGGAGTATGGATAGAGACGAATGCATTAGAGCTAATTGCTCGTTGCGAATGAGCCTATTGCTCGGATCGGAAGTGCATCGTTCGGATGCTGGATTAGAACTCCTCGGTTCGGAGATGAGATACGAACTCTCCAGTTCGGAGATGAGATACCAACTCTCCCGTTCGGAGGTGAGATTGGAACTCTCCAGTTCGGAGATGAGATACCAACTCTCCAGTTCGGAGATGAGATACCAACTCTCCCGTTCGGAGGTGAGATTGGAACTGACTCTCGGATCTCGCGTCCGCGACCTCCTCGGGTCGCGCGGCGCGCGAGTCGCTGGGCCCTCGCGGTGGGGCGGACGGTCGGAGTAGGGCGGCCGCTCGGCCCTCGTGGTGGGGCGGCCGTTCGGAGTGGGGCGCGGCCCGCGTTAAGCGTGAGCCGCGAGCGTCGAGTGTGCGCGCGAGTGCACGGAACATAGCCGTGCATGAATGAAATATATACATATATTCACTTAAATCTAGGTGTGTGTTGGTGTGTATGTACATATATGAGTAGTGTGCTTATTCTAATCCCACATGTACGAGAAGTACGTATAGGGCTTCGTGATCGCTGGGGATTCGACCCAGTATGTGTCGGAGAGCTCCTCGCCCTCGTAATACGGGGTGAAGTCCTCCCCCTCGTGTGTGGAGATCGCGCGTGGGCGCGGCATGCTGCATCCCTCTTCCCTCTCGTACCTTTGTCTCCTTCTGTAGGGACGGCGAGTCGGCGGGTGGCCCGTGTGCAGGGGCTCCGGATACGGATGCTGGGGATGATGAGGTGGACGCCGGAGGGTGGCAGGCGGTACGCCTGACGTTACAGTAGACATCTGCAAACGCTATTTCCTTGCAAGGAAGTGTCGCATTTACATTCATTTGAAGTGTAGACGAGGAATACATAACACTTCGCAAATCATATTATATCTTACCATGAAACATAGAAATGAGATGCGATATCGCGTTTTAAGAAGCATTAGAACCCTATTGCTGCGATAGGTAGACATCTGCAAACGCTATTTCCTGGCAAGGAAGTGTAGCATTTACATTCATTTGAAGTGTAGACGAGGAATACATAACACTTCGCAAATCATATTATATCTTACCATGAAACGTAGAAATGTGATGCGATTTCGCATTCTAAGAAGCATTAGAAAGCTATTGCTACGATACGTAGACATCTGCAAACGCTATTTCCTAGCGAGGAAGTATCGCATTCACATTCATTTGAAGTGTAGACGAGGAATACATAACAGTTCGCAAATCATGTTATATCTTACCATGAAACATAGAAATGAGATGCGATATCGCGTTTTAAGAATCATATGAACTCTATTGCTACGGTACGTAGACATCTGCAAACGCTATTTCCTAGCGAGGAAGTGTCGCATTCACATTCATTTGAAGTGTAGACGAGGAATACATGACACTTCGCAGATCATATTATATCTTACCATGAACATAGAAATGAGGTGCGACATCGCGGTTTAAGAATCATAAGAGCTCTATTGCTACGATACGTAGACAACTGCAAACGCTATTTCCTTGCAAGGAAGTGTCGCATTTACATTCAATTGAATCGTAGACGAGGAATGCATAACACTTCGCAATGAATATTACATCTTATCATGAAACATAGATATGAGATGCAATATCTCGTTTTAAGAAGCATTAGAACTCTATTGCTACGATACCTAGACATCTGCAGTCGCTATTTCCTAGCAAGGAAGCGTCGCATTTACATTCATTTGAAGTGTAGACGAGGAATACATAACACTTCGAAAATCATATTATATCTTATCATGAAACATAGATATGAGATGCAATATCTCGTTTTAAAAAGCATTAGAACTATATTGCTACGACAGGTAGACATCTGCAAACGCTATTTCCTTTCAAGGAAGTGTCGCATTTACATTCATTTGAAGTGCAGACGAGGAATACATAACACTTCGCAAATCATATTATATCTTACCATGAAACATAGAAATGAGATGTGATATCGCGTTTTAAGAAGCATTAGAAATCTATTGCTACGATTCGTAGACATCTGCAAACGCTATTTCTTTGCAAGGAAGTATCGCATTTACATTCATTTGAAGTGTAGACGTGGAATACACACACTTCGCAAATCATATTATATCTTACCATGAAACATAGAAATGAGATGCGATATCGCGTTTTAATAAGCATTAGAACTCTACTGCTACGATAGGTAGACATCTGCAAACGCTATTTCCTTTCAAGGAAGTGTCGCATTTACATTCATTTGAAGTGTAGACGAGGAATACATCACGCTTCGCAAATCATATTATATCTTACCATGAAGCATAGAAATGAGATGCGATATCGCGTTTTAAGAATCATAAGAACTCTATTGCTACGATACGTAGACAACTGCAAACGCTATTTCCTCGCAAGGAAGTGTCGCATTTACATTCAATTGAATCGTAGACGAGGAATGCATAACACTTCGCAATGAATATTACATCTTATCATGAAACATAGATATGAGATGCAATATCTCGTTTTAAGAAGCATTAGAACTCTATTGCTACGATACCTAGACATCCGGAGACGCTATTTCCTAGCAAGGAAGTGTCGCATTTACATTCATTTGAAGTGTAGACGAGGAATACATGACACTTCGCAAATCATATTATATGTTATCATGAAACATAGAAATGAGATGCGATATCGCGTTTTAAGAAGCATTAGAACTCTATTGCTACGGTACGTAGACATCTGCAAACGCTATTTCCTAGCGAGGAAGTGTCGCATTCACATTCATTTGAAGTGTAGACGAGGAATACATGACACTTCGCAAATCATATTATATCTTACCATGAAACATAGAAATGAGGTGCGATATCGCGGTTTAAGAATCATAAGAGGTCTATTGCTACGATACGTAGACAACTGCAAACGCTATTTCCTTGCAAGGAAGTGTCGCATTTACATTCAATTGAATCGTAGACGAGGAATGCATAACACTTCGCAATGAATATTACATCTTATCATGAAACATAGATATGAGATGCAATATCTCGTTTTAAGAAGCATTAGAACTCTATTGCTACAATACCTAGACATCTGCAGACGCTATTTCCTAGCAAGGAAGCGTCGCATTTACATTCATTTGAAGTGTAGACGAGGAATACATAACACTTCGAAAATCATATTATATCTTACCATGAATCATAGAAATGAGATGCGATATCACGTTTTAAGAATCATTAGAACTCTATTGCTACGAGAGGTAGACATCTGCAAACGCTATTTCCTAGCGAGGAAGTGTCGCATTCACATTCATTTGAAGTGTAGACGAGGAATACATGACATTTCGCAAATCATATTATATCTTACCATGAAACATAGAAATGAGATGCGATATCGCGTTTTAAGAATCATAAGAACTCTATTGCTACGATACGTAGACAACTGCAAACGCTATTTCCTTGCAAGGAAGTGTCGCATTTACATTCATTTGAAGTGTAGACGAGGAATACATAACACTTCGAAAATCATATTATATCTTACCATGAAACATAGAAATGAGATGCGATATCGCGTTTTAAGAAGCATTAGAACTCTACCGCTACGATACCTAGACACCTGCAGAGGCTATTTCCTAGCAAGGAAGTGTCGCATTTACATTCATTTGAAGTGTAGACGAGGAAGACATAACGCTTCGCAATGAATATTACATCTTATCATGAAACATAGATATGAGATGCAATATCTCGTTTTAAAAAGCATTAGAACTATATTGCTACGATAGGTAGACATCTGCAAACGCTATTTCCTAGCGAGGAAGTGTCACATTCACATTCATTTGAAGTGTAGACGAGGAATACATAACACTTCGAAAATCATATTATATCTTACCATGAAACATAGAAATGAGATGCGATATCGCGTTTTAAGAAGCATTAGAACTCTATTGCTACGATAGGTAGACATCTGCAAACGCTATTTCCTAGCGAGGAAGTGTCACATTCACATTCATTTGAAGTGTAGACGAGGAAAACATGACACTTCGCAAATCATATTATATCTTACCATGAAACATAGAAATGAGATGCGATATCGCGTTTTAAGAAGCATTAGAACTCGATTGCTACGATAGGTAGACATCTGCAAACGCTATTTCCTTGCAAGGAAGTGTCGCATTTACATTCATTTGAAGTGTAGACGAGGAATACATGACACTTCGCAAATCATACTATATCTTACCACGAAACATAGAAATGAGATGCGATATCGCGTTTTAAGAATCATAAGAACTCTATTGCTACGATACCTAGACATCTGCAGACGCTATTACCTAGCAAGGAAGTGTCGCATTTACATTCATTTGAAGTGTAGACGAGGAATGCATAACACTTCGCAAATCATATTACATCTTATCATGAAACATAGATATGAGATGCAATATCGCGTTTTAAGAAGCACTAAAAATCTATTGCTACGATAGGTAGACATCTGCAAACGCTATTTCCTAGCGAGGAAGTGTCGCATTCACATTCATCTGAAGTTTAGACGAGGAATACATGACACTTCGCAAATCATATTATATCTTACCATGAAGCATAGAAATGAGATGCGATATCGCGTTTTAAGAATCATAAGAACTCTATTGCTACGATACGTAGACAACTGCAAACGCTATTTCCTCGCAAGGAAGTGTCGCATTTACATTCAATTGAATCGTAGACGAGGAATGCATAACACTTCGCAATGAATATTACATCTTATCATGAAACATAGATATGAGATGCAATATCTCGTTTTAAGAAGCATTAGAACTCTATTGCTACGATACCTAGACATCTAGAGACGCTATTTCCTAGCAAGGAAGTGTCGCATTTACATTCATTTGAAGTGTAGACGAGGAATACATGACACTTCGCAAATCATATTATATCTTACCATGAAACATGGAAATGAGATGCGATATCGCGTTTTAAGAAGCATTAGAACTCTATTGCTACGGTACGTAGACATCTGCAAACGCTATTTCCTAGCGAGGAAGTGTCGCATTCACATTCACTTGAAGTGTAGACGAGGAATACATGACACTTCGCAAATCATATTATATCTTACCATGAAACATAGAAATGAGGTGCGATATCGCGGTTTAAGAATCATAAGAGCTCTATTGCTACGATACGTAGACAACTGCAAACGCTATTTCCTTGCAAGGAAGTGTCGCATTTACATTCAATTGAATCGTAGACGAGGAATGCATAACACTTCGCAATGAATATTACATCTTATCATGAAACATAGATATGAGATGCAATATCTCGTTTTAAGAAGCATTAGAACTCTATTGCTACAATACCTAGACATCTGCAGACGCTATTTCCTAGCAAGGAAGCTTCGCATTTACATTCATTTGAAGTGTAGACGAGGAATACATAACACTTCGAAAATCATATTATATCTTACCATGAAACATAGAAATGAGATGCGATATCACGTTTTAAGAAGCATTAGAACTCTATTGCTACGAGATGTAGACATCTGCAAACGCTATTTCCTAGCGAGGAAGTGTCGCATTCACATTCATTTGAAGTGTAGACGAGGAATACATGACATTTCGCAAATCATATTATATCTTACCATGAAACATAGAAATGAGATGCGATATCGCGTTTTAAGAATCATAAGAACTCTCTTGCTACGATACGTAGACAACTGCAAACGCTATTTCCTTGCAAGGAAGTGTCGCATTTACATTCATTTGAAGTGTAGACGAGGAATACATAACACTTCGAAAATCATATTATATCTTACCATGAAACATAGAAATGAGATGCGATATCGCGTTTTAAGAAGCATTAGAACTCTACCGCTACGATACCTAGACACCTGCAGAGGCTATTTCCTAGCAAGGAAGTGTCGCATTTACATTCATTTGAAGTGTAGACGAGGAAGACATAACGCTTCGCAATGAATATTACATCTTATCATGAAACATAGATATGAGATGCAATATCTCGTTTTAAAAAGCATTAGAACTATATTGCTACGATAGGTAGACATCTGCAAACGCTATTTCCTAGCGAGGAAGTGTCACATTCACATTCATTTGAAGTGTAGACGAGGAATACATGACACTTCGCAAATCATCTTATATCTTACCATGAAACATAGAAATGAGGTGCGATATCGCGGTTTAAGAATCATAAGAGCTCTATTGCTACGATACGTAGACAACTGCAAACGCTATTTCCTTGCAAGGAAGTGTCGCATTTACATTCAATTGAATCGTAGACGAGGAATGCATAACACTTCGCAATGAATATTACATCTTATCATGAAACATAGATATGAGATGCAATATCTCGTTTTAAGAAGCATTAGAACTCTATTGCTACAATACCTAGACATCTGCAGACGCTATTTCCTAGCAAGGAAGCGTCGCATTTACATTCATTTGAAGTGTAGACGAGGAATACATAACACTTCGAAAATCATATTATATCTTACCATGAAACATAGAAATGAGATGCGATATCACGTTTTAAGAAGCATTAGAACTCTATTGCTACGAGAGGTAGACATCTGCAAACGCTATTTCCTAGCGAGGAAGTGTCGCATTCACATTCATTTGAAGTGTAGACGAGGAATACATGACATTTCGCAAATCATATTATATCTTACCATGAAACATAGAAATGAGATGCGATATCGCGTTTTAAGAATCATAAGAACTCTATTGCTACGATACGTAGACAACTGCAAACGCTATTTCCTTGCAAGGAAGTGTCGCATTTACATTCATTTGAAGTGTAGACGAGGAATACATAACACTTCGAAAATCATATTATATCTTACCATGAAACATAGAAATGAGATGCGATATCGCGTTTTAAGAAGCATTAGAACTCTATCGCTACGATAGGTAGACATCTGCAAACGCTATTTCCTAGCGAGGAAGTGTCACATTCACATTCATTTGAAGTGTAGACGAGGAAAACATGACACTTCGCAAATCATATTATATCTTACCATGAAACATAGAAATGAGATGCGATATCGCGTTTTAAGAATCATAAGAGCTATATTGCTACGATACGTAGACAACTGCAAACGCTATTTCCTAGCGACGGAGTGTCTAACTCACATTCATTTGAAGTGTAGACGAGGAATACATGACACTTCGCAATGAATATTATATCTTATCATGAAAGATAGATATGAGATGCTATATCTCGTTTTAAGAAGCATTTGAACTTTATTGCTTCGATACGTAGACATCTGCAAACGCTATTGACTTGCAAGGAAGTGTCGCATCTACATTCATTTGAAGTGTAGACGAGGAATACATAACACTTCGCAAATCATATTATATCTTACCATGAAGCCATAGAAATGAGATACGATATCGCGTTTTAAGAAGCATTAGAACTCTATTGCTACGATACCTAGACATCTGCAGACGCTATTTCCTTGCAAGGAAGTGTCGCATTTACATTCATTTGAAGTGTAGACGAGGAATACATAACACTTCGCAAATCATATTATATCTTACCATGAAACATAGAAATGAGATGCGATATCGCGTTTTAAGAAGCATTAGTAATCTATAGCTACGATACGTAGACATCTGCAAACGCTATTTCCTTGCTAGGAAGTGTCGCATTTACACTCATTTGAATAGTAGACGAGGAATACATGACACTTCGCAAATCATATTATATCTTACCATGAAACGTAGAAATGAGATGCGATATCGCGTTTTAAGAAGCATTACATATCTATTGCTACGATACGTAGACATCTGCAGACGCTATTTCCTAGCAAGGAAGTGTCGCATTTACATTCATTTGAAGTGCAGACGAGGAATACATAGCACTTCGCAAATCATATTATACCTTACCATGAAACATAGAAATGAGATGCGATATCGCGTTTTAAGAAGCATTAGAACTCTATCGCTACGATACCTAGACTTCTGCAGACGCTATTTCCTTTCAAGGAAGTGTCGCATTTACATTCATTTGAAGTGTAGACGAGGAGTACATAACACTACGCAAATCATATTGTATCTTACCATGAAACATAGAAATGAGATGCGATATCGCGTTTTAAGAATCATAAGAACTCTATTGCTACGATACGTAGACATCTGCAAACGCTCTTTCCTTGCAAGGAAGTGTCGCATTCACAATCATTTGAAGTGTAGACGAGGAATACATAACACTTCGCAAATCATATTATATCTTACCATGAAACATAGAAATGAGATGCGATATCGCGTTTTAAGAATCATAAGAACTCTTTTGCTACGATACGTAGACATCTGCAAACGCTATTTCCTAGCGAGGAAGTGTCGCATTTACATTCATTTGAAGTGTAGACGAGGAATACATAACACTTCGCAAATCATATTATATCTTACCATGAAACATAGAAATGAGATGCGATATCGCGTTTTAAGAAGCATTAGAACTCTATCGCTACGATACTTAGACATCTGCAGACGCTATTTCCTAGCAAGGATGTGTCGCATTTACATTCATTTGAAGTGTAGACGAGGAATACGTAACACTTTGCAAATCACATTATATCTTACCATGAAACGTATAAATGAGATGCGATATCGCGTTTTAAAAAGCATAAGAACTCTATTGCTACGATACGTAGACATCTGCAAACGCTATTTCCTTGCAAGGAAGTGTCGCATTTACATTCATTTGAATCGTAGACGAGGAATGCATAACACTTCGCAAACCATATTATATCTTACCATGAAACATAGAAATGAGATGCGATAACGCGTTTTAAGAATCATATGAACTCTATTGCTACGATACGTAGACATCTGCAAAAGCTATTTCCTAGCAAGGAAGTGTCGCATTTACATTCATTTGAGGTGTAGACGTGGAATACATGACACTTCGCAAACCATATTATATCTTACCATGAAACATAGAAATGAGATGCGATATCGCGTTTTAAGAAGCATTAGAAATCTATTGCTACTATACGTAGAAATCTGCAAACGCTATTTCCTTGCAAGAAAGTGTCGCATTTACATCCATTTGAAGTGTAGACGAGGAATAAATAACACTTCGCAAATCATATTATATCTTACCATGAAACATAGAAATGAGACGCGATATCGCGTTTTAAGAAGCATTAGAACTCTATCGCTACGATACTTAGACATCTGCAGACGCTATTTCCTAGCAAGGAAGTGTCGCATTTACATTCATTTGAAGTGTAGACGAGGAATGCATAACACTTCGCAAATCATATTATATCTTACCATGAAACATAGAATTGAGATCGATACCGCGTTTTAAGTATCATAAGAAGTCCATTGCTATGATACGTAGACATCTGCAAACGCTATTTCCTTGCAAGGAAGTGTCGCATTTACATTCATTTGAATCGTAGACGAGGAATGCATAACACTTCGCAATGAATATTATATCTTATCATTAAACATAGATATGAGATGCAATATCTCGTTTTAAGAAGCATTTGAACTCTATTGCTACGATACCTAGACATCTGCAGACGCTATTTCTCAGCAAGGAAGTGTCGCATTTACATTCATTTGAAGTGCAGACGAGGAATACATAGCACTTCGCAAATCATATTATATCTTACCATGAAACATAGAAATGAGATGCGATATCGCGTTTTAAGAACATTAGAACTCTATCGCTACGATACCTAGACATCTGCAGACGCTATCTCCTTTCAAGGAAGTGTCGCATTTACATTCATTTGAAGTGTAGACGAGGAGTACATAACACTACGCAAATCATATTGTATCTTACCATGAAACATAGAAATGAGATGCGATGTCGCGTTTAAAGAATCATAAGAACTCTATTGCTACGATACGTAGACATCTGCAGACGCTATTTCCTAGCAAGGAAGTGTCGCATTTACATTCATTTGAAGTGTAGACGAGGAATACATGATACTTCGCAAATCATATTATATCTTACCATGAAACATAGAAATGAGATGCGATATCGCGTTTTAAGAAGCATTAGAACTCTATTGCTACGATAGGTAGACATCTGCAAACGCTATTTCCTAGCGAGGAAGTGTCGCATTTACATTCATTTGAAGTGCAGACGAGGAATACATAACTCTTCGCAAATCATATTATATCTTACCATGAAACATAGAAATGAGATGCGATATCGCATTTTAAGAGGAATTAGAATTCTATTGCTACGATAGGTAGACACCTGCAAACGCTATTTGCTAGCGAGGAAGTGTCGCATTTACATTCATTTGAAGTGTAGACGAGGAATACATGACACTTCGCAAATCATATTATATCTTACCATGAAACATAGAAATGAGATGCGATATCGCGTTTTAAGAAGCATTAGAACTCTACCGCTACGATACCTAGACACCTGCAGAGGCTATTTCCTAGCAAGGAAGTGTCGCATTTACATTCATTTGAAGTGTAGACGAGGAAGACATAACGCTTCGCAATGAATATTACATCTTATCATGAAACATAGATATGAGATGCAATATCTCGTTTTAAAAAGCATTAGAACTATATTGCTACGATAGGTAGACATCTGCAAACGCTATTTCCTAGCGAGGAAGTGTCACATTCACATTCATTTGAAGTGTAGACGAGGAATACATGACACTTCGCAAATCATCTTATATCTTACCATGAAACATAGAAATGAGGTGCGATATCGCGGTTTAAGAATCATAAGAGCTCTATTGCTACGATACGTAGACAACTGCAAACGCTATTTCCTTGCAAGGAAGTGTCGCATTTACATTCAATTGAATCGTAGACGAGGAATGCATAACACTTCGCAATGAATATTACATCTTATCATGAAACATAGATATGAGATGCAATATCTCGTTTTAAGAAGCATTAGAACTCTATTGCTACAATACCTAGACATCTGCAGACGCTATTTCCTAGCAAGGAAGCGTCGCATTTACATTCATTTGAAGTGTAGACGAGGAATACATAACACTTCGAAAATCATATTATATCTTACCATGAAACATAGAAATGAGATGCGATATCACGTTTTAAGAAGCATTAGAACTCTATTGCTACGAGAGGTAGACATCTGCAAACGCTATTTCCTAGCGAGGAAGTGTCGCATTCACATTCATTTGAAGTGTAGACGAGGAATACATGACATTTCGCAAATCATATTATATCTTACCATGAAACATAGAAATGAGATGCGATATCGCGTTTTAAGAATCATAAGAACTCTATTGCTACGATACGTAGACAACTGCAAACGCTATTTCCTTGCAAGGAAGTGTCGCATTTACATTCATTTGAAGTGTAGACGAGGAATACATAACACTTCGAAAATCATATTATATCTTACCATGAAACATAGAAATGAGATGCGATATCGCGTTTTAAGAAGCATTAGAACTCTATCGCTACGATAGGTAGACATCTGCAAACGCTATTTCCTAGCGAGGAAGTGTCACATTCACATTCATTTGAAGTGTAGACGAGGAAAACATGACACTTCGCAAATCATATTATATCTTACCATGAAACATAGAAATGAGATGCGATATCGCGTTTTAAGAATCATAAGAGCTATATTGCTACGATACGTAGACAACTGCAAACGCTATTTCCTAGCGACGGAGTGTCTAACTCACATTCATTTGAAGTGTAGACGAGGAATACATGACACTTCGCAATGAATATTATATCTTATCATGAAAGATAGATATGAGATGCTATATCTCGTTTTAAGAAGCATTTGAACTTTATTGCTTCGATACGTAGACATCTGCAAACGCTATTGACTTGCAAGGAAGTGTCGCATCTACATTCATTTGAAGTGTAGACGAGGAATACATAACACTTCGCAAATCATATTATATCTTACCATGAAGCCATAGAAATGAGATACGATATCGCGTTTTAAGAAGCATTAGAACTCTATTGCTACGATACCTAGACATCTGCAGACGCTATTTCCTTGCAAGGAAGTGTCGCATTTACATTCATTTGAAGTGTAGACGAGGAATACATAACACTTCGCAAATCATATTATATCTTACCATGAAACATAGAAATGAGATGCGATATCGCGTTTTAAGAAGCATTAGTAATCTATAGCTACGATACGTAGACATCTGCAAACGCTATTTCCTTGCTAGGAAGTGTCGCATTTACACTCATTTGAATAGTAGACGAGGAATACATGACACTTCGCAAATCATATTATATCTTACCATGAAACGTAGAAATGAGATGCGATATCGCGTTTTAAGAAGCATTACATATCTATTGCTACGATACGTAGACATCTGCAGACGCTATTTCCTAGCAAGGAAGTGTCGCATTTACATTCATTTGAAGTGCAGACGAGGAATACATAGCACTTCGCAAATCATATTATACCTTACCATGAAACATAGAAATGAGATGCGATATCGCGTTTTAAGAAGCATTAGAACTCTATCGCTACGATACCTAGACTTCTGCAGACGCTATTTCCTTTCAAGGAAGTGTCGCATTTACATTCATTTGAAGTGTAGACGAGGAGTACATAACACTACGCAAATCATATTGTATCTTACCATGAAACATAGAAATGAGATGCGATATCGCGTTTTAAGAATCATAAGAACTCTATTGCTACGATACGTAGACATCTGCAAACGCTCTTTCCTTGCAAGGAAGTGTCGCATTCACAATCATTTGAAGTGTAGACGAGGAATACATAACACTTCGCAAATCATATTATATCTTACCATGAAACATAGAAATGAGATGCGATATCGCGTTTTAAGAATCATAAGAACTCTTTTGCTACGATACGTAGACATCTGCAAACGCTATTTCCTAGCGAGGAAGTGTCGCATTTACATTCATTTGAAGTGTAGACGAGGAATACATAACACTTCGCAAATCATATTATATCTTACCATGAAACATAGAAATGAGATGCGATATCGCGTTTTAAGAAGCATTAGAACTCTATCGCTACGATACTTAGACATCTGCAGACGCTATTTCCTAGCAAGGATGTGTCGCATTTACATTCATTTGAAGTGTAGACGAGGAATACGTAACACTTTGCAAATCACATTATATCTTACCATGAAACGTATAAATGAGATGCGATATCGCGTTTTAAAAAGCATAAGAACTCTATTGCTACGATACGTAGACATCTGCAAACGCTATTTCCTTGCAAGGAAGTGTCGCATTTACATTCATTTGAATCGTAGACGAGGAATGCATAACACTTCGCAAACCATATTATATCTTACCATGAAACATAGAAATGAGATGCGATAACGCGTTTTAAGAATCATATGAACTCTATTGCTACGATACGTAGACATCTGCAAAAGCTATTTCCTAGCAAGGAAGTGTCGCATTTACATTCATTTGAGGTGTAGACGTGGAATACATGACACTTCGCAAACCATATTATATCTTACCATGAAACATAGAAATGAGATGCGATATCGCGTTTTAAGAAGCATTAGAAATCTATTGCTACTATACGTAGAAATCTGCAAACGCTATTTCCTTGCAAGAAAGTGTCGCATTTACATCCATTTGAAGTGTAGACGAGGAATAAATAACACTTCGCAAATCATATTATATCTTACCATGAAACATAGAAATGAGACGCGATATCGCGTTTTAAGAAGCATTAGAACTCTATCGCTACGATACTTAGACATCTGCAGACGCTATTTCCTAGCAAGGAAGTGTCGCATTTACATTCATTTGAAGTGTAGACGAGGAATGCATAACACTTCGCAAATCATATTATATCTTACCATGAAACATAGAATTGAGATCGATACCGCGTTTTAAGTATCATAAGAAGTCCATTGCTATGATACGTAGACATCTGCAAACGCTATTTCCTTGCAAGGAAGTGTCGCATTTACATTCATTTGAATCGTAGACGAGGAATGCATAACACTTCGCAATGAATATTATATCTTATCATTAAACATAGATATGAGATGCAATATCTCGTTTTAAGAAGCATTTGAACTCTATTGCTACGATACCTAGACATCTGCAGACGCTATTTCTCAGCAAGGAAGTGTCGCATTTACATTCATTTGAAGTGCAGACGAGGAATACATAGCACTTCGCAAATCATATTATATCTTACCATGAAACATAGAAATGAGATGCGATATCGCGTTTTAAGAACATTAGAACTCTATCGCTACGATACCTAGACATCTGCAGACGCTATCTCCTTTCAAGGAAGTGTCGCATTTACATTCATTTGAAGTGTAGACGAGGAGTACATAACACTACGCAAATCATATTGTATCTTACCATGAAACATAGAAATGAGATGCGATGTCGCGTTTAAAGAATCATAAGAACTCTATTGCTACGATACGTAGACATCTGCAGACGCTATTTCCTAGCAAGGAAGTGTCGCATTTACATTCATTTGAAGTGTAGACGAGGAATACATGATACTTCGCAAATCATATTATATCTTACCATGAAACATAGAAATGAGATGCGATATCGCGTTTTAAGAAGCATTAGAACTCTATTGCTACGATAGGTAGACATCTGCAAACGCTATTTCCTAGCGAGGAAGTGTCGCATTTACATTCATTTGAAGTGCAGACGAGGAATACATAACTCTTCGCAAATCATATTATATCTTACCATGAAACATAGAAATGAGATGCGATATCGCATTTTAAGAGGAATTAGAATTCTATTGCTACGATAGGTAGACACCTGCAAACGCTATTTGCTAGCGAGGAAGTGTCGCATTTACATTCATTTGAAGTGTAGACGAGGAATACATGACACTTCGCAAATCATATTATATCTTACGATGAAACATAGAAATGAGATGCGATATCGCGTTTTAAGAAGCATTAGAACTCTATTGCTACGATACGTAGACATCTGCAAACGCTATTTCCTTGCAAGGAAGTGTCGCATTTACATACATTTGAATCGTAGACGAGGAATGCAAAACACTTCGCAATGAATATTATATCTTCTCATGAAACATAGGTATGAGATGCAATATCTCGTTTTAAGGAGCATTAGAACTCTATCGCTAGGATACCTAGACATCTGCAGACGCTATTTCCTAGCAAAGAAGTGTCGCATTTACATTCGTTTGAAGTGTAGACGAGGAATACATATCACTTCGCAAATCATATTATATCTTACCATGAAACATAGAAATGAGATGCGATATCGCATTTTAAGAAGCATTAGAACTCTATCGCTACGATACCTAGACATCTGCAGACGCTATTTCCTTTCAAGGAAGTGTCGCATTTACATTCATTTGAAGTGTAGACGAGGAGTACATAACACTACGCAAATCATATTATATCTTACCATGAATCATAGAAATGAGGTGCGATATCGCGTTTTAAAGAGCATTAGAACACTATTGCTACGATACCTAGACATCTGCAGACGCTATTTCCTAGCAAGGAAGTGTCGCATTTACATTCATTTGAAGTGTAGACGAGGAATACATGACACTTCGCAAATCATATTATATCTTACCATGAAACATAGAAATGAGATGCGATATCGCGTTTTAAGAAGCATTAGAAATCTATTGCCACGATACGTAGAAATCTGCAAACGCTATTTCCTTGCAAGCAAGTGTCGCATTTACATTCATTCGAAGTGTAGACGAGGAATAAATAACACTTCGCAAATCATATTATATCTTACCATGAAACATAGAAATGAGATGCGATATCGCGTTTTAAGAAGCATTAGAACTCTATCGCTACGATACTTAGACATCTGCAGACGCTATTTCCTAGCAAGGAAGTGTCGCATTTACATTCATTTGAAGTGTACACGAGGAATACGTAACACTTCGCAAATCACATTATATCTTACCATGAAACATAGAAATGAGATGCGATATCGCGTTTTAAGAAGCATTAGAACTCTATTGCTGCGATACCTAGACATCTGCAGACGCTATTTCCTAGCAAGGAAGTGTCGCATTTACATTCATTTGAAGTGTAGACGAGGAATACATGACACTTCGCAAATCATATTATATCTTCCCATGAAACATAGAAATGAGGTGCGATATCGCGTTTTAAGAAGCATTAGAAATCTATTGCTACGATACGTAGAAATCTGCAAACGCTATTTCCTTGCAAGGAAGTGTCGCATTTACATCCATTTGAAGTGTAGACGAGGAACACATAACATTTCGCAAATCATATTATATCTTACCATGAACCATAGAAATGAGATGCGATGTCGCGTTTTAAGAAGCGTTAGAACTCTATCGCTACGATTCCTAGACATCTGCAGACGCTATTTCCTAGCAAGGAAGTGTCGCCGTTACATTCATTTGAAGTGTAAACGAGGAATACATGACACATCGCAAATCATATTATATCTTACCATGAAACATAGAAATTAGATGCGATATCGCGTTTTAAGAAGCATTAGAAATCTATTGCTACGATACTTAGACATCTGCAAACGCTATTTCTTTGCAAGGGAGCGTTGCATTTACATTCATTTGAAGTGTAGACGAGGAATACATAACACTTCGCAAATCATATTATATCTTATCATGAAACATAGATATGAGAGGCGATATCGCGTTTTAAGAAGCATTAGAACTCTATTGCTACGATAGGTAGACATCTGCAAACGCTATTTCCTAGCAAGGAAATGTCGCATTTACATTCATTTGAAGTGTAGACGAGGAATACATAACACTTCGCAAATCATATTATACCTTACCATGAAACATAGAAATGAGATGCGATATCGCGTATTAAGAAGCATTAGAAATCTATTGCTACGATAGGTAGACATATGCAAACGCTATTTCCTTGCAAGGAAGTGTCGCATTTACATTCATGTGAAGTGTAGACGAGGCATACATAACACTTCGCAAATCATATTATATCTTACCATGAAACATAGAAATGAGATGCGAAATCGCGTTTTAAGAATCATAAGAACTCTATTGCTACGATACGTAGAGATCTGCAAACGCTATTTCCTTGCAAGGAAGTGTCGCATTTGCATTCATTTGAATTGCAGACGAGGAATACATAACACTTCGCAAATCATATTATATCTTACCATGAAACATAGAAATGAGATGCGATATCGCGTTTTAAGAATCATAAGAACTCTATTGCTACGATACGTAGACAACTGCAAACGCTATTTCCTTGCAAGGAAGTGTCGCATTTACGTTCATTTGAATCGTAGACGAGGAATGCATAACACTTCGCAATGAGTATTATATCTTATCATGAAACATAGATATTAGATGCAATATCTCGTTTTAAGAAGCATTTGAACTCTATTGCTACGATATGTAGACATCTGCAAACGCTATTTCCTTGCAAGGAAGTATCGCATTTACATTCATTTGAATCGTAGACGAGGAATGCCTAACACTTCGTATATCATATTATATCTTGCCATGAAACATAGAAATGGGATGCGATATCGGGTTTTAAGTATCATAAGAACTCCATTGCTACGATACGTAGACATCTGCAAGCGCTATTTCCTTGCAAGGAAGTGTCGCATTTACGTTCATTTGAAGTGTAGAAGAGGAATACATAACATTTCGCAAATCATATTATATCTTACCATGAAACATAGAAATGAGATGCGATGTCGCGTTTTAAGAAGTGTTAGAACTCTATCGCTACGATTGCTAGACATCTGCAAACGCTATTTACTTGCAAGGAAGTGTCGCATTTACATATCATTTGAAGTGTAGACGAGGAATACATAACACTTCGCAAATCATATTTTATCTTACCATCAAACATAGAAATGAGATGCGATATCGCGTTTTAAGAAGCATTTGAACTCTATTGCTTCGATACGTGGACATCTGCAAACGCTATTTCCTTGCAAGGAAGTATCGCATTTACATTCACTTGAATCGTAGACGAGGAATGCATAACACTTCGCAATGAATATTATATCTTATCATGAAACATAGATATGAGATGCAATATCTCGTTTTAAGAAGCATTTGAACACTATCGCTACGATACCTAGACATCTGCAGACGCTATTTCCTAGCACGGAAGTGTCGCATTCACATTCATTTGAAGTGTAGACGAGGAATACATAACACTTCGCAAATCATATTATATCTTACCATGAAACATAGAAATGAGATGCGATATCGCGTTTTAAGAAGCATTAGAACTCTATTGCTACGATAGGTAGACATCTGCAAACGCTATTTCCTAGCAAGGAAATGTCGCATTTACATTCATTTGAAGTGTAGACGTGAAATACATAACACTTCGCAAATCATATTATATCTTACCATGAAACATAGAAATGAGATGCGATATCGCGTTTTAAGAAGCATTAGAACTCTATCGCTACGATACCTAGACATCTGCAGACGCTATTTCCTAGCAAGGAAATGTCGCATTTACATTCATTTGAAGTGTAGACGAGGCATACATAACACTTCGCAAATCATATTATATCTTACCATGAAACATAGAAATGAGATGCGATATCGCGTTTTAAGAATCATATGAACTCTATTGCTACGATACGTAGGTATCTGCAAACGCTATTTCCTTGCAAGGAAGTGTCGCATTTACTTTCATTTAAATCGTAGACGAGGAATACATAACACTTCGCAAATCATATTATACCTTACCATGAAACATAGAAATGAGATGCGATATCGCGTATTAAGAAGCATTAGAAATCTATTGCTACGATAGGTAGACATATGCAAACGCTATTTCCTTGCAAGGAAGTGTCGCATTTACATTCATGTGAAGTGTAGACGAGGCATACATAACACTTCGCAAATCATATTATATCTTACCATGAAACATAGAAATGAGATGCGAAATCGCGTTTTAAGAATCATAAGAACTCTATTGCTACGATACGTAGAGATCTGCAAACGCTATTTCCTTGCAAGGAAGTGTCGCATTTGCATTCATTTGAATTGCAGACGAGGAATACATAACACTTCGCAAATCATATTATATCTTACCATGAAACATAGAAATGAGATGCGATATCGCGTTTTAAGAATCATAAGAACTCTATTGCTACGATACGTAGACAACTGCAAACGCTATTTCCTTGCAAGGAAGTGTCGCATTTACGTTCATTTGAATCGTAGACGAGGAATGCATAACACTTCGCAATGAGTATTATATCTTATCATGAAACATAGATATTAGATGCAATATCTCGTTTTAAGAAGCATTTGAACTCTATTGCTACGATATGTAGACATCTGCAAACGCTATTTCCTTGCAAGGAAGTATCGCATTTACATTCATTTGAATCGTAGACGAGGAATGCCTAACACTTCGTATATCATATTATATCTTGCCATGAAACATAGAAATGGGATGCGATATCGGGTTTTAAGTACCATAAGAACTCCATTGCTACGATACGTAGACATCTGCAAGCGCTATTTCCTTGCAAGGAAGTGTCGCATTTACGTTCATTTGAAGTGTAGAAGAGGAATACATAACATTTCGCAAATCATATTATATCTTACCATGAAACATAGAAATGAGATGCGATGTCGCGTTTTAAGAAGTGTTAGAACTCTATCGCTACGATTGCTAGACATCTGCAAACGCTATTTACTTGCAAGGAAGTGTCGCATTTACATATCATTTGAAGTGTAGACGAGGAATACATAACACTTCGCAAATCATATTTTATCTTACCATCAAACATAGAAATGAGATGCGATATCGCGTTTTAAGAAGCATTTGAACTCTATTGCTTCGATACGTGGACATCTGCAAACGCTATTTCCTTGCAAGGAAGTATCGCATTTACATTCACTTGAATCGTAGACGAGGAATGCATAACACTTCGCAATGAATATTATATCTTATCATGAAACATAGATATGAGATGCAATATCTCGTTTTAAGAAGCATTTGAACACTATCGCTACGATACCTAGACATCTGCAGACGCTATTTCCTAGCACGGAAGTGTCGCATTCACATTCATTTGAAGTGTAGACGAGGAATACATAACACTTCGCAAATCATATTATATCTTACCATGAAACATAGAAATGAGATGCGATATCGCGTTTTAAGAAGCATTAGAACTCTATTGCTACGATAGGTAGACATCTGCAAACGCTATTTCCTAGCAAGGAAATGTCGCATTTACATTCATTTGAAGTGTAGACGTGAAATACATAACACTTCGCAAATCATATTATATCTTACCATGAAACATAGAAATGAGATGCGATATCGCGTTTTAAGAAGCATTAGAACTCTATCGCTACGATACCTAGACATCTGCAGACGCTATTTCCTAGCAAGGAAATGTCGCATTTACATTCATTTGAAGTGTAGACGAGGCATACATAACACTTCGCAAATCATATTATATCTTACCATGAAACATAGAAATGAGATGCGATATCGCGTTTTAAGAATCATATGAACTCTATTGCTACGATACGTAGGTATCTGCAAACGCTATTTCCTTGCAAGGAAGTGTCGCATTTACTTTCATTTAAATCGTAGACGAGGAATGCATAACACTTCGCAAATCATATTATATCTTACCATGAAACATAGAAATGAGATGCGATATCGCGTTTTAAGAAGCATTAGAACTCTATTGCTACGATAAGTAGACATATGCAAACGCTATTTCCTTGCAAGGTAGTGTCGCATTTACATTCATGTGAAGTGTAGACGAGGCATACATAACACTTCGCAAATCATATTATATCTTACCATGAAACATAGAAATGAGATGCGATATCGCGTTTGAAGAATCATAAGAACTCTATTGCTACGATACGTAGACATCTGCAAACGCTATTTCCTTGCAAGGAAGTGTCGCATTTACATTCATGTGAAGTGTAGACGAGGCATACATAACACTTCGCAAATCATATTATATCTTACCATGAAACATAGAAATGAGATGCGATATCGCGTTTGAAGAATCATAAGAACTCTATTGCTACGATACGTAGACATCTGCAAACGCTATTTCCTTGCAAGGAAGTGTCGCATTTACATTCATTTGAAGTGCAGACGAGGAATACATAACACTTCGCAAATCATATTATATCTTACCATGAAACATAGGAATGAGATGCGATATTGCGTTTTAAGATGCATTAGAACTCTATTGCTACGATACGTAGGTATCTGCAAACGCTATTTCCTTGCAAGGATGTGTCGCATTTACTTTCATTTGAATCGTAGACGAGGAATGCATAACACTTCGCAATGAATATTATATCTTATCATGAAACATAGATATGAGATGCTATATCGCGTTTTAAGAAGCATTAGAACTCTATTGCTACGATAGGTAGACATCTGCAAACGCTATTTCCTAGCAAGGAAATGTCGCATTTACATTCATTTGAAGTGTAGACGTGAAATACATAACACTTCGCAAATCATATTATATCTTACCATGAAACATAGAAATGAGATGCGATATCGCGTTTTAAGAAGCATTAGAACTCCAATGCTACGATAGGTAGACATATGCAAACGCTATTTCCTTGCAAGGAAGTGTCGCATTTACATTCATGTGAAGTGTAGACGAGGCATACATAACACTTCGCAAATCATATTATATCTTACCATGAAACATAGAAATGAGATGAGATATCGCGTTTTAAGAATCATAAGAACTCTATTGCTACGATACGTAGACATCTGCAAACGCTATTTCCTTGCAAGGAAGTGTCGCATTTACATTCATTTGAAGTGCAGACGAGGAATACATAACACTTCGCAAATCATATTATATCTTCCCATGAAACATAGGAATGAGATGCGATATCGCGTCTTAAGAAGCATTAGAACTCTATTGCTACGATACCTAGACATCTGCAAACGCTATATCCTTGCAAGGAAGTGTCGCATTTACATTCATTTGAATCGTAGACGAGGAATGCATAACACTTCGCAATGAATATTATATATTATCATGAAACATAGATATGAGATGCGATATCGCGTTTTAAGAAGCAATAGAAATCTATTGCTACGATACCTAGTCATCTGCAGACGCTACTTCCTAGCAAGGAAGTGTCGCATTTACATTCATTTGAAGTGTAGACGAGGAATACATAACACTTCGCAAATAACATTATATCTTACCGTGAAACATAGAAATGAGATGCGATATCGCGTTTTAAGAATCATAAGAACTATATTGCTACGATACGTAGACATCTGCAAACGCTATTTCCTTGCTAGGAAGTGTCGCATTTACATTCATTAGAAGTGTAGACGAGGAATACATAACACTTCGCAAATCATATTATATCTTACTATGAAACATAGAAATGAGATACGATATCGCGTTGTAAGAATCATAAGAACACTATTGCTACGATACGTAGACATCTGCAAACGCTATTTCCTACCAAGGAAGTGTCGCATTTACATTCATATGAAGTGTAGACGAGGAATACATAACACTTCGCAAATCATATTCCATCTTACCATGAATCATAGAAATGAGATGCAATATCGCGTTTTAAGAAGCATTACATTTCTATTGCTACGATAGGTAGACATCTGCAAACGCTATTTCCTTGCAAGGAAGTGTCGCATTTACATTCATTTGAATCGTAGACGAGGAATGCATAACACTTCGCAATGAATATTATATATTATCATGAAACATAGATATGAGATGCGATATCGCGTTTTAAGAAGCATTAGAAATCTATTGCTACGATACCTAGACATCTGCAGACGCTATTTCCTAGCAAGGAAGTGTCGCATTTACATTCATTTGAAGTGTAGACGAGGAATACACTACACTTCGCAAATCATATTATATCCTACCATGAAACATAGAAATGAGATGCGATATCGCTTTTTAAGAAGCATTAGAAATCTATTGCTACGATACGTAGACATCTGCAAACGCTATTTCTTTACAAGGAAGTGTCGCATTTACATTCATTTGAAGTGTAGACGTGGAATACACACACTTCGCAAATCATATTATATCTTACCATGAAAAATAGAAATGAGATGCGATATCGCGTTTTAATAAGCATTGGAACTCTACTGCTACGATAGGTAGATATCTGCAAACGCTATTTCCTTTCAAGGAAGTGTCGCATTTACATTCATTTGAAGTGTAGACGAGGAATACATAACACTTCGCAAATCATATTATATCTTACCATGAAACATGGAAATGAGATGCGATATTGCGTTTTAAGATGCATTAGAACTCTATTGCTACGATACGTAGGTATCTGCAAACGCTATTTCCTTGCAAGGATGTGTCGCATTTACTTTCATTTGAATCGTAGACGAGGAATGCATAACACTTCGCAATGAATATTATATCTTATCATGAAACATAGATATGAGATGCTATATCGCGTTTTAAGAAGCATTAGAACTCTATTGCTACGATAGGTAGACATCTGCAAACGCTATTTCCTAGCAAGGAAATGTCGCATTTACATTCATTTGAAGTGTAGACGTGAAATACATAACACTTCGCAAATCATATTATATCTTACCATGAAACATAGAAATGAGATGCGATATCGCGTTTTAAGAAGCATTAGAACTCCAATGCTACGATAGGTAGACATATGCAAACGCTATTTCCTTGCAAGGAAGTGTCGCATTTACATTCATGTGAAGTGTAGACGAGGCATACATAACACTTCGCAAATCATATTATATCTTACCATGAAACATAGAAATGAGATGAGATATCGCGTTTTAAGAAGCATTAGAACAATGTCGCTACGATACTTTGACATCTGCAGACGCTAGTTCCTAGCAAGGAAGTGTCGCATTTACATTCATTTGAAGTGTAGACTAGGAATACGTGACACTTCGCAAATCACATTATATCTTACCATGAAACACAGAAATGAGATGCGATATCGCGTTTTAAGAAGCATTAGAACTCTATTGCTGCGATACCTAGACATCTGCAGACGCTATTTCCTAGCAACGAAGTGTCGCATTTACACTCATTTGAAGTGTAGACGAGGAATACATAACACTTCGCAAATCATATTATATCTTACCATGAAACATAGAAATGAGATGCGATATCGCGTTTTAAGAAGCATTAGAACTCTATTGCTACGATACCTAGACATCTGCAAACGCTATTTCCTTGCAAGGAAGTGTCGCATTTACATTCATTTGAATCGTAGACGAGGAATGCATAACACTTCGCAAATCACATTATATCTTACCATGAAACATAGAAATGAGATGCGATATCGCGTTTTAAGAAGCATTAGAACTCTATCGCTACGATACCTAGACATCTGCAGACGCTATTTCCTAGCAAGGAAATGTCGCATTTACATTCATTTGAAGTGTAGACGAGGAATACATTACACTTCGCAAATCATATTATATCCTACCATGAATCATAGAAGTGAGATGCGATATCGCGTTTTAAGAAGCATAAGAAATCTATTGCTACGATTCGTAGACATCTGCAAACGCTATTTCTTTGCAAGGAAGTGTCGCATTTACATTCATTTGAAGTGTAGACGTGGAATACACACACTTCGCAAATCATATTATATCTTACCATGAAACATAGATATGAGATGCAACATCTCGTTTTGAGATGCATTTGAACTCTAGTGCTACGATACCTAGACATCTGCAGACGCTATTTCCTAGCAAGGAAGTGTCGCATTTACATTCATTTGAAGTGTAGACGAGGAATACACACACTTCGCAAATCACATTATGTCTTACCATGAAACATAGAAATAAGATGCGATATCGCGTTTTAATAAGCGTTAGAACTCTACTGCTACGATAGGTAGACATCTGCAAACGCTATTTCCTTTCAAGGAAGTGTCGCATTTACATTCATTTGAAGTGCAGACGAGGAATACATAACACTTCGCAAATCATATTATATCTTACCATGAAACATAGAAATGATTTGCGATATCGCGTTTTAATAAGCGTTAGAACTCTATTGCTACGATACCCAGACATCTGCAAACGCTATTTCCTTGTAAGGAAGTGTCGCATTTACATTCATTTGAATCGTAGACGAGGAATGCATAACACTTCGCAATAAATATTATATATTATCATGAAACATGAATATGAGATGCAATATCTCGTTTTAAGAAGCATTTGAACTCTATTGCTACGATACCTAGACATCTGCAGACGCTATTTCCTAGCAAGGATGTGTCGCATTTACATTCATTTGAAGTGTAGACGAGGAATACATTACACTTCGCATATCATATTATATCCTACCATGAATCATAGAAATGAGATGCGATATCGCGTTTTAAGAAGCATTAGAAATCTATTGCTACGATTCGTAGACATCTGCAAACGCTATTTCTTTGCAAGGAAGTGTCGCATTTACATTCATTTGAAGTGTAGACGTGGAATACACACACTTCGCAAATCATATTATATCTTACCATGAAACATAGATATGAGATGCAACATCTCGTTTTAAGATGCATTTGAACTCTATTGCTACGATACCTAGACATCTGCAGACGCTATTTCCTAGCAAGGAAGTGTCGCATTTACATTCATTTGAAGTGTAGACGAGGAATGCATAACACTTCGCAATGAATATTATATATTATCATGAAACATGAATATGAGATGCAATATCTCGTTTTAAGAAGCATTTGAACTCTATTGCTACGATACCTAGACATCTGCAGACGCTATTTCCTAGCAAGGATGTGTCGCATTTACATTCATTTGAAGTGTAGACGAGGAATACATTACACTTCGCAAATCATATTATATCCTACCATGAAACATAGAAATGAGATGTGATATCGCGTTTTAAGAAGCATTAGAAATCTATTGCTACGATACGTAGACATCTGCAAACGCTATTTCTTTGCAAGGAAGTGTCGCATTTACATTCATTTGAAGTGTAGACGTGGAATACACACACTTCGCAAATCATATTATATCTTACCATGAAACATAGAAATGAGATGCGATATCGCGTTTTAATAAGCATTAGAACTCTACTGCTACGATAGGTAGACATCTGCAAACGCTATTTCCTTTCAAGGAAGTGTCGCATTTACATTCATTTGAAGTGTAGACGAGGAATACATCACGCTTCGCAAATCATATTATATCCTACCATGAAACATAGAAATGAGATGCGATATTGTGTTTTGAGAAGCATTAGAACTCTATCGCTGCGATACCTAGACATCTGCAGACGCTATTTCCTTGCAAGGATGTGTCGCATTTACATTCATTTGAAGTGAAGACGAGGAGTACATAACACTTCGCAAAACATATTATATCTTACCATGAAACATAGAAATGAGATGCGATATCGCGTTTTAAGAAGCATTAGAAATCTATTGCTACGATACGTAGACATCTGAAAACACTATTTCTTTGCAAGGAAGTGTCGCATTTACATTCATTTGAAGTGTAGACCAGGAATACATAACACTTCGCAAATCATATTCTATCTTACCATGAAACATAGAAATGAGATGCGATATCGCGTATTAAGAAGCATTAGATTTCTATTGCTACGATAGGTAGACATCTGCAAACGCTATTTCCTACCAAGGATGTGTCGCATTTACATTCATATGAAGTGTAGACGAGGAATACATAACACTTCGCAAATCATATTATATCTTACCATGAAACATAGAAGTGAGATGCGATATCGCGTTTGAAGAAGCATTAGAACCCTATTGCTACGATAGGTAGACATCTGCAAACGCTATTTCCTAGCAAGGAAATGTCGCATTTACATTCATTTGAAGTGTAGACGAGGAATACATAACACTTCGCAAATCATATTATATCTTACCATGAAACATAGAAATGAGATGCGATATCGCGTATTAAGAAGCATTAGAACTCTACTGCTACGATAGGTAGACATCTGCAAACGCTATTTCCTTTCAAGGACGTGTCGCATTTACATTCATTTGAAGTGCAGACGAGGAATACATAACACTTCGCAAATCATATTATATCTTACCATGAATCATAGAAATGAGATGCGATATTGTGTTTTGAGAAGCATTAGAACTCTATCGCTACGATACCTAGACATATGCGGACGCTATTTCCTTGCTAGCAAGTGTCGGATTTACATTCATTTGAAGTGTAGACGAGGAGTACATAACACTTCGCAAATCATATTATATCTTACAATGAAACATAGAAATGAGATGCGATATCGCGTTTTAAGAAGCATTAGAAATCTATTGCTACGATACGTAGACATCTGCAAACGCTCTTTCCTTGCAAGGAAGTGTCGCATTAACATTCATATGAAGCGTAGACGAGGAATACATGACACTTCGCAAATCATATTACATCTTACCATGAAACATAGAAATGAGATGCGATATCGCGTTTTAAGAATCATAAGAACTCTATTGCTACGATACGTAGACATCTGCAAACGCTCTTTCCTTGCAAGGAAGTGTCGCATTAACATTCATATGAAGCGTAGACGAGGAATACATGACACTTCGCAAATCATATTATATCTTACCATGAAACATGGAAATGAGATGCGATATCGCGTTTTAAGAAGCATTAGAACACTATTGCTACAATACGTAGACATCTGCAAACGCTATTTCCTTGCTAGGAAGTGTCGCATTTACATTCATTTGAAGTGTAGACGAGGAGTACATAACGCTTCGCAAATCATATTATATCTTACCACGAAACATAGAAATGAGATGCGATATCGCGTTTTAGGAAGCATTAGAAATCTATTGCTACGATACGTAGACATCTGCAAACGCTATATCTTTGCAAGGAAGTGTCGCATTTACATTCATTTGATGTGCAGACGAGGAATACATAACACTTCGCAAATCACATTATATCTTACCATGAAACATAGAAATGAAATGCGATATCGCGTTTTAAGAATCATAAGAACTCTATTGCTACGATACGTAGACATCTGCAAACGCTCTTCCCTTGCAAGGAAGTGTCGCATTAACATTCATATGAAGTGTAGACGAGGAATACATGACACTTCGCAAATCATATTATATCTTACCATGAAACATGGAAATGAGATGCGATATCGCGTTTTAAGAAGCATTAGAGCACAATTGCTACGATACGTAGACATCTGCAAACGCTATTTCCTTGCTAGGAAGTGTCGCATTTACATTCATTTGAAGTGTAGACGAGGAATACATAACACTTCGCAAATCATATTATATCTTATTATGAAACATAGAAATGAGATACGATATCGCGTTGTAAGAATCATAAGAACACTATTGCTACGATACGTAGACATCTGCAAACGCTATTTCCTACCAAGGAAGTGTCGCATTTACATTCATATGAAGTGTAGACAAGGAATACATAACACTTCGCAAATCATATTATATCTTACCATGAAACATAGAAATGAGATGCGATATCGCGTTTTAAGAAGCATTTACATTCATTTGAAGTGTAGACGTGGAATACACACACTTCGCAAATCATATTATATCTTACCATGAAACATAGATATGAGAAGCAACATCTCGTTTTAAGATGCATTTGAACTCTATTGCTACGATACCTAGACATCTGCGGACGCTATTTCCTTGCTAGGAAGTGTCGCATTTACATCCATTTGAAGTGTAGACGAGGAATACATAACACTTCGCAAATCATATTATATCTTACCATGAAACATAGAAATGAGATGCGATATCGCGTTGTAAGAATCATAAGAACACTATTGCTACGACACGAAGACATCTGCAAACGCTATTTCCTACCAAGGAAGTGTCGCATTTACATTCATATGAAGTGTAGACGAGGAATACATAACACTTCGCAAATCATATTATATCTTACCATGAAACATAGAAATGAGATACGATATCGCGTTGTAAGAAGCATTAGAAATCTGTTGCTACGATACGTAGACACCTGAAAACGCTATTTCCTAGCAAGGAAATGTCGCATTTACATTCATTTGAAGTGAAGACGAGGAATACATTACACTTCGCAAATCATATTATATCCTACCATGAAACATAGAAATGAGATGCGATATCCCGTTTTAAAAAGCATTAGAAATCTATTGCTACGATTCGTAGACATCTGCAAACGCTATTTCTTTGCAAGGAAGTGTCGCATTTACATTCATTTGAAGTGTAGACGAGGAATACATAACACTTCGCAAATCATATTCTATCTTATCATGAAACATAGAAATGCGATGCGATATCGCGTTTTAAGAAGCATTAGAACCCTATTGCTACGATACGTAGACATCTGCAAAAGTTATTTCCTTGCTAGGGAGTGTCGCATTTACATTCATTTGAAGTGTAGACGAGGAATACATAACACTTCGCAAATCATATTATATCTTACCATGAAACATAGAAATGAGATACGATATCGCGTTGTAAGAATCATAAGAACACTATTGCTACGATACGTAGACATCTGCAAACGCTATTTCCTACCAAGGAAGTGTCGCATTTACATTCATATGAAGTGTAGACGAGGAATACATAACACTACACAAATCATATTATATCTTACCATGAAACATAGAAATGAGATGCGATATCGCGTCTTAAGAAGCATTAGAACTCTATTGCTGCGATACGTAGACATCTGCAAACGCTATTTCTTTGCAAGGAAGTGTCGCATTTACATTCATTTGAAGTGTAGACGAGGAATACATAACACTTCGCAAATCATATTATATCTTTCCATGCAACATAGAAATGAGATGCCATATCGCGTTTTTAGAAGCATTAGAACTCTATTGCTACGATACATAGACATATCCAAACGCTATTTCCTTGCAAGGAAGTGTCGCATTTACATTCATTTGAATCGTAGACGAGGAATGCATAACACTTCGCAATGAATATTATATATTATCATGAAACATGAATATGAGATGCAATATCTCGTTTTAAGAAGCATTTGA
This sequence comes from Xylocopa sonorina, assembly GCF_050948175.1. Classification (NCBI taxonomy): domain Eukaryota; kingdom Metazoa; phylum Arthropoda; class Insecta; order Hymenoptera; family Apidae; genus Xylocopa; species Xylocopa sonorina. Next base: position 551,170 of record NW_027490198.1, read on the forward strand.
ACTCTATTGCTACGATACCTAGACATCTGCAAACGCTATTTCCTAGCAAGGAAGTGTCGCATTTACATTCATTTGAAGTGTAGACGAGGAATACATTACACTTCGCAAATCATATTATATCCTACCATGAAACATAGATATGAGATGCGATATCGCGTTTTAAGAAGCATTAGAAATCTATTGCTACGATACGTAGACATCTGCAAACGCTATTTCTTTGCAAGGAAGTGTCGCATTTACATTCATTTGAAGTGTAGACGTGGAATACACACACATCGCAAATCATATTATATCTTACCATGAAACATAGAAATGAGGTGCGATATCGCGTTTTAATAAGCATTAGAACTCTACTGCTACGATAGGTAGACATCTGCAAACGCTATTTCCTTTCAAGGAAGTGTCGCATTTACATTCATTTGAAGTGTAGACGAGGAATACACCACGCTTCGCAAATCATATTATATCTTACCATGAAACATAGAAATGGGATGCGATATTGTGTTTTGAGAAGCATTAGAACTCTATCGCTGCGATACCTAGACATCTGCAGACGCTATTTCCTTGCAAGGATGTGTCGCATTTACATTCATTTGAAGTGAAGACGTGGAGTACATAACACTTCGCAAATCATATTATATCTTACCATGAAACATAGAAATGAGATGCGATATCGCGTTTTAAGAAGCATTAGAAATCTATTGCTACGATACGTAGACATCTGAAAACACTATTTCTTTGCAAGGAAGTGTCGCATTTACATTCATTTGAAGTGTAGACCAGGAATACATAACACTTCGCAAATCATATTCTATCTTACCATGAAACATAGAAATGAGATGCGATATCGCGTTTTAAGAAGCATTAGATTTCTATTGCTACGATAGGTAGACATCTGCAAACGCTATTTCCTACCAAGGATGTGTCGCATTTACATTCATATGAAGTGTAGACGAGGAATACATAACACTTCGCAAATCATATTATATCTTACCATGAAACATGGAAATGAGATGCGATATCGCGTTTTAAGAAGCATTAGAACTCTATTGCTACGATACCTAGACATCTGCAAACGCTATTTCCTAGCAAGGAAATGTCGCATTTACATTCATTTGAAGTGTAGACGTGGAATACACACACTTCGCAAATCATATTATATCTTACCATGAAACATAGATATGAGATGCAACATCTCGTTTTAAGATGCATTTGAACTCTATTGCTACGATACCTAGACATCTGCAGACGCTATTTCCTAGCAAGGAAGTGTCGCATTTACATTCATTTGAAGTGTAGACGAGGAATACACACACTTCGCAAATCACATTATATCTTACCATGAAACATAGAAATGAGATGCGATATCGCGTTTTAATAAGCGTTAGAACTCTACTGCTACGATAGGTAGACATCTGCAAACGCTATTTCCTTTCAAGGAAGTGTCGCATTTACATTCATTTGAAGTGCAGACGAGGAATACATAACACTTCGCAAATCATATTATATCTTACCATGAAACATAGAAATGAGTTGTGATATCGCGTTTTAATAAGCGTTAGAACTATATTGCTACGATACCTAGACATCTGCAAACGCTATTTCCTTGTAAGGAAGTGTCGCATTTACATTCATTTGAATCGTAGACGAGGAATGCACAACACTTCGCAATGAATATTATATATTATCATGAAACATGAATATGAGATGCAATATCTCGTTTTAAGAAGCATTTGAACTCTATTGCTACGATACCTAGACATCTGCAGACGCTATTTCCTAGCAAGGATGTGTCGCATTTACATTCATTTGAAGTGTAGACGAGGAATACATTACACTTCGCATATCATATTATATCCTACCATGAATCATAGAAATGAGATGCGATATCGCGTTTTAAGAAGCATTAGAAATCTATTGCTACGATTCGTAGACATCTGCAAACGCTATTTCTTTGCAAGGAAGTGTCGCATTTGCATTCATTTGAAGTGTAGACGTGGAATACACACACTTCGCAAATCATATTATATCTTACCATGAAACATAGATATGAGATGCAACATCTCGTTTTAAGATGCATTTGAACTCTATTGCTACGATACCTAGACATCTGCAGACGCTATTTCATAGCAAGGAAGTGTCGCATTTACATTCATTTGAAGTGTAGACGAGGAATACACACACTTCGCAAATCACATTATATCTTACCATGAAACATAGAAATGAGATGCGATATCGCGTTTTAATAAGCGTTAGAACTCCACTGCTACGATAGGTAGACATCTGCAAACGCTATTTCCTTTCAAGGAAGTGTCGCATTTACATTCATTTGAAGTGCAGACGAGGAATACATAACACTTCGCAAATCATATTATATCTTACCATGAAACATAGAAATGAGATGTGATATCGCGTTTTAAGAAGCATTAGAAATCTATTGCTACGATTCGTAGACATCTGCAAACGCTATTTCTTTGCAAGGAAGTATCGCATTTACATTCATTTGAAGTGTAGACGTGGAATACACACACTTCGCAAATCATATTATATCTTACCATGAAACATAGAAATGAGATGCGATATCGCGTTTTAATAAGCATTAGAACTCTACTGCTACGATAGGTAGACATCTGCAAACGCTATTTCCTTTCAAGGAAGTGTCGCATTTACATTCATTTGAGGTGTAGACGAGGAATACATCACGCTTCGCAAATCATATTATATCTTACCATGAAACATAGAAATGAGATGCGATATTGTGTTTTGAGAAGCATTAGAACTCTATCGCTGCGATACCTAGACATCTGCAGACGCTATTTCCTTGCAAGGAAGTGTCGCATTTACATTCATTTGAATCGTAGACGAGGAATGCACAACACTTCGCAATGAATATTATATATTATCATGAAACATGAATATGAGATGCAATATCTCGTTTTAAGAAGCATTTGAACTCTATTGCTACGATACCTAGACATCTGCAGACGCTATTTCCTAGCAAGGATGTGTCGCATTTACATTCATTTGAAGTGTAGACGAGGAATACATTACACTTCGCATATCATATTATATCCTACCATGAATCATAGAAATGAGATGCGATATCGCGTTTTAAGAAGCATTAGAAATCTATTGCTACGATTCGTAGACATCTGCAAACGCTATTTCTTTGCAAGGAAGTGTCGCATTTGCATTCATTTGAAGTGTAGACGTGGAATACACACACTTCGCAAATCATATTATATCTTACCATGAAACATAGATATGAGATGCAACATCTCGTTTTAAGATGCATTTGAACTCTATTGCTACGATACCTAGACATCTGCAGACGCTATTTCATAGCAAGGAAGTGTCGCATTTACATTCATTTGAAGTGTAGACGAGGAATACACACACTTCGCAAATCACATTATATCTTACCATGAAACATAGAAATGAGATGCGATATCGCGTTTTAATAAGCGTTAGAACTCCACTGCTACGATAGGTAGACATCTGCAAACGCTATTTCCTTTCAAGGAAGTGTCGCATTTACATTCATTTGAAGTGCAGACGAGGAATACATAACACTTCGCAAATCATATTATATCTTACCATGAAACATAGAAATGAGATGTGATATCGCGTTTTAAGAAGCATTAGAAATCTATTGCTACGATTCGTAGACATCTGCAAACGCTATTTCTTTGCAAGGAAGTATCGCATTTACATTCATTTGAAGTGTAGACGTGGAATACACACACTTCGCAAATCATATTATATCTTACCATGAAACATAGAAATGAGATGCGATATCGCGTTTTAATAAGCATTAGAACTCTACTGCTACGATAGGTAGACATCTGCAAACGCTATTTCCTTTCAAGGAAGTGTCGCATTTACATTCATTTGAAGTGTAGACGAGGAATACATCACGCTTCGCAAATCATATTATATCTTACCATGAAACATAGAAATGAGATGCGATATTGTGTTTTGAGAAGCATTAGAACTCTATCGCTGCGATACCTAGACATCTGCAGACGCTATTTCCTTGCAAGGAAGTGTCGCATTTACATTCATTTGAATCGTAGACGAGGAATGCACAACACTTCGCAATGAATATTATATATTATCATGAAACATGAATATGAGATGCAATATCTCGTTTTAAGAAGCATTTGAACTCTATTGCTACGATACCTAGACATCTGCAGACGCTATTTCATAGCAAGGAAGTGTCGCATTTACATTCATTTGAAGTGTAGACCAGGAATACATAACACTTCGCAAATCATATTCTATCTTACCATGAAACATAGAAATGAGATGCGATATCGCGTTTTAAGAAGCATTAGATTTCTATTGCTACGATAGGTAGACATCTGCAAACGCTATTTCCTACCAAGGATGTGTCGCATTTACATTCATATGAAGTGTAGACGAGGAATACATAACACTTCGCAAATCATATTATATCTTACCATGAAACATGGAAATGAGATGCGATATCGCGTTTTAAGAAGCATTAGAACTCTATTGCTACGATACCTAGACATCTGCAAACGCTATTTCCTAGCAAGGAAATGTCGCATTTACATTCATTTGAAGTGTAGACGTGGAATACACACACTTCGCAAATCATATTATATCTTACCATGAAACATAGATATGAGATGCAACATCTCGTTTTAAGATGCATTTGAACTCTATTGCTACGATACCTAGACATCTGCAGACGCTATTTCCTAGCAAGGAAGTGTCGCATTTACATTCATTTGAAGTGTAGACGAGGAATACACACACTTCGCAAATCACATTATATCTTACCATGAAACATAGAAATGAGATGCGATATCGCGTTTTAATAAGCGTTAGAACTCTACTGCTACGATAGGTAGACATCTGCAAACGCTATTTCCTTTCAAGGAAGTGTCGCATTTACATTCATTTGAAGTGCAGACGAGGAATACATAACACTTCGCAAATCATATTATATCTTACCATGAAACATAGAAATGAGTTGTGATATCGCGTTTTAATAAGCGTTAGAACTATATTGCTACGATACCTAGACATCTGCAAACGCTATTTCCTTGTAAGGAAGTGTCGCATTTACATTCATTTGAATCGTAGACGAGGAATGCACAACACTTCGCAATGAATATTATATATTATCATGAAACATGAATATGAGATGCAATATCTCGTTTTAAGAAGCATTTGAACTCTATTGCTACGATACCTAGACATCTGCAGACGCTATTTCCTAGCAAGGATGTGTCGCATTTACATTCATTTGAAGTGTAGACGAGGAATACATTACACTTCGCATATCATATTATATCCTACCATGAATCATAGAAATGAGATGCGATATCGCGTTTTAAGAAGCATTAGAAATCTATTGCTACGATTCGTAGACATCTGCAAACGCTATTTCTTTGCAAGGAAGTGTCGCATTTGCATTCATTTGAAGTGCAGACGTGGAATACACACACTTCGCAAATCATATTATATCTTACCATGAAACATAGATATGAGATGCAACATCTCGTTTTAAGATGCATTTGAACTCTATTGCTACGATACCTAGACATCTGCAGACGCTATTTCATAGCAAGGAAGTGTCGCATTTACATTCATTTGAAGTGTAGACGAGGAATACACACACTTCGCAAATCACATTATATCTTACCATGAAACATAGAAATGAGATGCGATATCGCGTTTTAATAAGCGTTAGAACTCCACTGCTACGATAGGTAGACATCTGCAAACGCTATTTCCTTTCAAGGAAGTGTCGCATTTACATTCATTTGAAGTGCAGACGAGGAATACATAACACTTCGCAAATCATATTATATCTTACCATGAAACATAGAAATGAGATGTGATATCGCGTTTTAAGAAGCATTAGAAATCTATTGCTACGATTCGTAGACATCTGCAAACGCTATTTCTTTGCAAGGAAGTATCGCATTTACATTCATTTGAAGTGTAGACGTGGAATACACACACTTCGCAAATCATATTATATCTTACCATGAAACATAGAAATGAGATGCGATATCGCGTTTTAATAAGCATTAGAACTCTACTGCTACGATAGGTAGACATCTGCAAACGCTATTTCCTTTCAAGGAAGTGTCGCATTTACATTCATTTGAAGTGTAGACGAGGAATACATCACGCTTCGCAAATCATATTATATCTTACCATGAAACATAGAAATGAGATGCGATATTGTGTTTTGAGAAGCATTAGAACTCTATCGCTGCGATACCTAGACATCTGCAGACGCTATTTCCTTGCAAGGAAGTGTCGCATTTACATTCATTTGAATCGTAGACGAGGAATGCACAACACTTCGCAATGAATATTATATATTATCATGAAACATGAATATGAGATGCAATATCTCGTTTTAAGAAGCATTTGAACTCTATTGCTACGATACCTAGACATCTGCAGACGCTATTTCCTAGCAAGGATGTGTCGCATTTACATTCATTTGAAGTGTAGACGAGGAATACATTACACTTCGCATATCATATTATATCCTACCATGAATCATAGAAATGAGATGCGATATCGCGTTTTAAGAAGCATTAGAAATCTATTGCTACGATTCGTAGACATCTGCAAACGCTATTTCTTTGCAAGGAAGTGTCGCATTTGCATTCATTTGAAGTGTAGACGTGGAATACACACACTTCGCAAATCATATTATATCTTACCATGAAACATAGATATGAGATGCAACATCTCGTTTTAAGATGCATTTGAACTCTATTGCTACGATACCTAGACATCTGCAGACGCTATTTCATAGCAAGGAAGTGTCGCATTTACATTCATTTGAAGTGTAGACGAGGAATACACACACTTCGCAAATCACATTATATCTTACCATGAAACATAGAAATGAGATGCGATATCGCGTTTTAATAAGCGTTAGAACTCCACTGCTACGATAGGTAGACATCTGCAAACGCTATTTCCTTTCAAGGAAGTGTCGCATTTACATTCATTTGAAGTGCAGACGAGGAATACATAACACTTCGCAAATCATATTATATCTTACCATGAAACATAGAAATGAGATGTGATATCGCGTTTTAAGAAGCATTAGAAATCTATTGCTACGATTCGTAGACATCTGCAAACGCTATTTCTTTGCAAGGAAGTATCGCATTTACATTCATTTGAAGTGTAGACGTGGAATACACACACTTCGCAAATCATATTATATCTTACCATGAAACATAGAAATGAGATGCGATATCGCGTTTTAATAAGCATTAGAACTCTACTGCTACGATAGGTAGACATCTGCAAACGCTATTTCCTTTCAAGGAAGTGTCGCATTTACATTCATTTGAAGTGTAGACGAGGAATACATCACGCTTCGCAAATCATATTATATCTTACCATGAAACATAGAAATGAGATGCGATATTGTGTTTTGAGAAGCATTAGAACTCTATCGCTGCGATACCTAGACATCTGCAGACGCTATTTCCTTGCAAGGAAGTGTCGCATTTACATTCATTTGAATCGTAGACGAGGAATGCACAACACTTCGCAATGAATATTATATATTATCATGAAACATGAATATGAGATGCAATATCTCGTTTTAAGAAGCATTTGAACTCTATTGCTACGATACCTAGACATCTGCAGACGCTATTTCATAGCAAGGAAGTGTCGCATTTACATTCATTTGAAGTGTAGACCAGGAATACATAACACTTCGCAAATCATATTCTATCTTACCATGAAACATAGAAATGAGATGCGATATCGCGTATTAAGAAGCATTAGATTTCTATTGCTACGATACGTAGACATCTGCAAACGCTATTTCTTTGCAAGGAAGTGTCGCATTTACATTCATTTGAAGTGTAGACGTGGAATACACACACTTCGCAAATCATATTATATCTTACCATGAAACATAGAAATGAGATGCGATATCGCGTTTTAATAAGCATTAGAACTCTACTGCTACGATAGGTAGACATCTGCAAACGCTATTTCCTTTCAAGGAAGTGTCGCATTTACATTCATTTGAAGTGCAGACGGGGAATACATAACACTTCGCAAATCATATTATATCTTACCATGAAACATAGAAATGAGATACGATATCGCGTTGTAAGAAGCATTAGAAATCTGTTGCTACGATACGTAGACACCTGAAAACGCTACTTCCTAGCAAGGAAATGTCGCATTTACATTCATTTGAAGTGAAGACGAGGGATACATTACACTTCGCAAATCATATTATATCCTACCATGAAACATAGAAATGAGATGCGATATCCCGTTTTAAAAAGCATTAGAAATCTATTGCTACGATTCGTAGACATCTGCAAACGCTATTTCTTTGCAAGGAAGTGTCGCATTTACATTCATTTGAAGTGTAGACGAGGAATACATATCACTTCGCAAATCATATTCTATCTTATCATGAAACATAGAAATGCGATGTGATATCGCGTTTTAAGAAGCATTAGAACCCTATTGCTACGATACGTAGACATCTGCAAAAGTTATTTCCTTGCTAGGGAGTGTCGCATTTACATTCATTTGAAGTGTAGACGAGGAATACATAACACTTCGCAAATCATATTATATCTTACCATGAAACATAGAAATGAGATACGATATCGCGTTGTAAGAATCATAAGAACACTATTGCTACGATACGTAGACATCTGCAAACGCTATTTCCTACCAAGGAAGTGTCGCATTTACATTCATATGAAGTGTAGACGAGGAATACATAACACTTCGCAAATCATATTATATCTTACCATGAAACATAGAAATGAGATGCGATATCGCGTCTTAAGAAGCATTAGAACTCTATTGCTGCGATACGTAGACATCTGCAAACGCTATTTCTTTGCAAGGAAGTGTCGCATTTACATTCATTTGAAGTGTAGGCGAGGAATACATAACACTTCGCAAATCATATTATATCTTTCCATGCAACATAGAAATGAGATGCCATATCGCGTTTTTAGAAGCATTAGAACTCTATTGCTACTGTCACGTCCCGAGGTGCGGTTGCGCTCGCAACGGTGGCACAAAGTCGTAACCGTTCCCGAAAATAACGCGAATTGCGTCCGGACCGGGTTCGTTGGCGTTTCGGACTCGATAAAACGGTAATTAACACTAAACTTACCTTGCGAAGGCTTGATTCCGCTGTCTGATTTCTCTTTCTAGGTACCTGGAGCGCCTTGGATCCGCAACCGGGATGGCGGCGGCGTACGGCTGGAACGGAGGTACGGGTCGTGCGGCGAAGGAAACCTCCTTCACAGGTACCAGGACTCGAACGCAGGAAATTGAATATTCTGGTGCATCACCCACGTATTCCCGAGCGAGACGACGAATAAACTCTCTCCTCCCCGCGCGTCGTGTACGCTTTGTCGGAGGTGCAAGGCTCGTCGAGAATACTTGAACTTCGGTCGAGTACGGCGCGGCTAAGCGTTGGTTCGCTCTAGCTTACCGGGATCAACCTGGGCGCAAGATATTCTGTATACGGTAGAAGTGAGGATGGAGCAACTAAGCGCTGGTTCGCTCTAGTCGTCGAGCCTCAAGACTATCGCAGATGAGATATAGAAATAGAATAATCGCGAGCGTACCCGTGGAGTAGAATTAAGGAATTGTATTTGGACTCGAATAAAGATACTTTGAATCTGGTAAAAATAAACTATATTCTATGATTTCACTATACTAAATACACTTGACTAAGTTCTAAGTTACTGACTAGCGATTACAATGAGAATTAGAAATAGTATAAGGTATCGAATGGACTCCGCTATGGGAGTATGGATAGAGACGAATGCATTAGAGCTAATTGCTCGTTGCGAATGAGCCTATTGCTCGGATCGGAGGTGCATCGTTCGGATGCTGGATTAGAACTCCTCGGTTCGGAGATGAGATACGAACTCTCCAGTTCGGAGATGAGATTGGAACTCTCCCGTTCGGAGGTGAGATTGGAACTGACTCTCGGATCTCGCGTCCGCGACCTCCTCGGGTCGCGCGGCGCGCGAGTCGCTGGGCCCTCGCGGTGGGGCGGACGGTCGGAGTAGGGCGGCCGCTCGGCCCTCGTGGTGGGGCGGCCGTTCGGAGTGGGGCGCGGCCCGCGTTAAGCGTGAGCCGCGAGCGTCGAGTGTGCGCGCGAGTGCACGGAACATAACCGTGCATGAATAAAATATATACATATATTTACTTAAATCTAGGTGTGTGTTGGTGTGTATGTACATATATGAGTAGTGTGCTTATTCTAATCCCACATGTACGAGAAGTACGTATAGGGCTTCGTGATCGCTGGGGATTCGACCCAGTATGTGTCGGAGAGCTCCTCGCCCTCGTAATACGAGGTGAAGTCCTCCCCCTCGTGTGTGGAGATCGCGCGTGGGCGCGGCATGCTGCATCCCTCTTCCCTCTCGTACCTTTGTCTCCTTCTGTAGGGACGGCGAGTCGGCGGGTGGCCCGTGTGCAGGGGCTCCGGATACGGATGCTGGGGATGATGAGGTGGACGCCGGAGGGTGGCAGGCGGTACGCCTGACGTTACACTACGATACGTAGACATCTGAAAACGCTATTTCCTAGCAAGGAAATGTCGCATTTACATTCATTTGAAGTGTAGACGAGGAATACATTACACTTCGCAAATCATATTATATCCTACCATGAAACATAGAAATGAGATGCGATATCGCGTCTTAAAAAGCATTAGAAATCTATTGCTACGATTCGTAGACATCTGCAAACGCCATTTCTTTGCAAGGAAGTGTCGCATTTACATTCATTTGAAGTGTAGACGAGAATTACATAACACTTCGCAAATCATATTCTATCTTATCACGAAACATAGAAATGCGATGCGATATCGCGTTTTAAGAAGCATTAGAACCCTATTGCTACGATACGTAGACATCTGCAAAAGCTATTTCCTTGCTAGGAAGTGTCGCATTTACATTCATTTGAAGTGTAGACGAGGAATACATAACACTTCGCAAATCATATTATATCTTTCCATGCAACATAGAAATGAGATGCCATATCGCGTTTTTAGAAGCATTAGAACTCTATTGCTACGATACCTAGACATATGCAAACGCTATTTCCTTGCAAGGAAGTGTCGCATTTACATTCATTTGAATCGTAGACGAGGAATGCATAACACTTCGCAATGAATATTATATATTATCATGAAACATGAATATGAGATGCAATATCTCGTTTTAAGAAGCATTTGAACTCTATTGCTACGATACCTAGACATCTGCAAACGCTATTTCCTAGCAAGGAAGTGTCGCATTTACATTCATTTGAAGTGTAGACGAGGAATACATTACACTTCGCAAATCATATTATATCCTACCATGAAACATAGATATGAGATGCGATATCGCGTTTTAAGAAGCATTAGAAATCTATTGCTACGATACGTAGACATCTGAAAACACTATTTCTTTGCAAGGAAGTGTCGCATTTACTTTCATTTGAAGTGTAGACCAGGAATACATAACACTTCGCAAATCATATTCTATCTTACCATGAAACATAGAAATGAGATGCGATATCGCGTTTTAAGAAGCATTAGAACACTATTGCTACGATACGTAGACATCTGCAAACGCTATTTCCTTGCTAGCAAGTGTCGCATTTACATTCATTTGAAGCGTAGACGAGGAATACATGACACTTCGTAAATCATATTACATCTTACCATGAAACATAGAAATGAGATGCGATATCGCGTTTTAAGAATCATAAGAACCCTATTGCTACGATACGTAGACACCTGAAAACGCTATTTCCTAGCAAGGAAATGTCGCATTTACATTCATTTGAAGTGAAGACGAGGAATACATTACACTTCGCAAATCATATTATATCCTACCATGAAACATAGAAATGAGATGCGATATCCCGTTTTAAAAAGCATTAGAAATCTATTGCTACGATTCGTAGACATCTGCAAACGCTATTTCTTTGCAAGGAAGTGTCGCATTTACATTCATTTGAAGTGTAGACGAGGAATACATAACACTTCGCAAATCATATTCTATCTTATCATGAAACATAGAAATGCGATGCGATATCGCGTTTTAAGAAGCATTAGAACCCTATTGCTACGATACGTAGACATCTGCAAAAGTTATTTCCTTGCTAGGGAGTGTCGCATTTACATTCATTTGAAGTGTAGACGAGGAATACATAACACTTCGCAAATCATATTATATCTTACCATGAAACATAGAAATGAGATACGATATCGCGTTGTAAGAATCATAAGAACACTATTGCTACGATACGTAGACATCTGCAAACGCTATTTCCTACCAAGGAAGTGTCGCATTTACATTCATATGAAGTGTAGACGAGGAATACATAACACTTCGCAAATCATATTATATCTTACCATGAAACATAGAAATGAGATGCGATATCGCGTCTTAAGAAGCATTAGAACTCTATTGCTACGATACGTAGACATCTGCAAACGTTATTTCTTTGCAAGGAAGTGTCGCATTTACATTCATTTGAAGTGTAGACGAGGAATACATAACACTTCGCAAATCATATTATATCTTTCCATGCAACATAGAAATGAGATGCCATATCGCGTTTTTAGAAGCATTAGAACTCTATTGCTACGATACCTAGACATATGCAAACGCTATTTCCTTGCAAGGAAGTGTCGCATTTACATTCATTTGAATCGTAGACGAGGAATGCATAACACTTCGCAATGAATATTATATATTATCATGAAACATGAATATGAGATGCAATATCTCGTTTTAAGAAGCATTTGAACTCTATTGCTACGATACCTAGACATCTGCAAACGCTATTTCCTAGCAAGGAAGTGTCGCATTTACATTCATTTGAAGTGTAGACGAGGAATACATTACACTTCGCAAATCATATTATATCCTACCATGAAACATAGATATGAGATGCGATATCGCGTTTTAAGAAGCATTAGAAATCTATTGCTACGATACGTAGACATCTGCAAACGCTATTTCTTTGCAAGGAAGTGTCGCATTTACATTCATTTGAAGTGTAGACGTGGAATACACACACTTCGCAAATCATATTATATCTTACCTTGAAACATAGATATGAGGTGCGATATCGCGTTTTAATAAGCATTAGAACTCTACTGCTACGATAGGTAGACATCTGCAGACGCTATTTCCTTGCAAGGATGTGTCGCATTTACATTCATTTGAAGTGAAGACGTGGAGTACATAACACTTCGCAAATCATATTATATCTTACCATGAAACATAGAAATGAGATGCGATATCGCGTTTTAAGAAGCATTAGAAATCTATTGCTACGATACGTAGACATCTGAAAACACTATTTCTTTGCAAGGAAGTGTCGCATTTACATTCATTTGAAGTGTAGACCAGGAATACATAACACTTCGCAAATCATATTCTATCTTACCATGAAACATAGAAATGAGATGCGATATCGCGTTTTAAGAAGCATTAGATTTCTATTGCTACGATAGGTAGACATCTGCAAACGCTATTTCCTACCAAGGATGTGTCGCATTTACATTCATATGAAGTGTAGACGAGGAATACATAACACTTCGCAAATCATATTATATCTTACCATGAAACATGGAAATGAGATGCGATATCGCGTTTTAAGAAGCATTAGAACACTATTGCTACGATACGTAGACATCTGCAAACGCTATTTCCTACCAAGGAAGTGTCGCATTTACATTCATATGAAGTGTAGGCGAGGAATACATAACACTTCGCAAATCATATTATATCTTACCATGAAACATAGAAATGAGATACGATATCGCGTTGTAAGAATCATAAGAACACTATTGCTACGATTCGTAGACATCTGCAAACGCTATTTCCTACAAAGGAAGTGTCGCATTTACATTCATATGAAGTGTAGACGAGGAATACATAACACTTCGCAAATCATATTACATCTTACCATGAAACATAGAAATGAGATGCGATATCGCGTCTTAAGAAGCATTAGAACTCTATTGCTACGATACGTAGACATCTGCAAACGCTATTTCTTTGCAAGGAAGTGTCGCATTTACATTCATTTGAAGTGTAGACGAGGAATACATAACACTTCGCAAATCATATTATATCTTACCATGAAACATGGAAATGAGATGCGATATCGCGTTTTAAGAAGCATTAGAACACTATTGCTACGATACGTAGACATCTGCAAACGCTATTTCCTACCAAGGAAGTGTCGCATTTACATTCATATGAAGTGTAGACGAGGAATACATAACACCTCGCAAATCATATTATATCTTATCATGAAACATAGAAATGCGTTGCGATATCGCGTTTTAAGAAGCATTAGAACCCTATTGCTACGATACGTAGACATCTGCAAACGCTATTTCTTTGCAAGGAAGTGTCGCATTTACATTCAATTGAAGTGTAGACGAGGAATACATAACACTTCGCAAATCATATTATATCTTACCATGAAACATAGAAATGAGATGCCATATCGTGTTTTAAGAAGCATTAGAACCCTATTGCTACGATAGGTAGACATCTGCAAACGCTATTTCCTAGCAAGGAAATGTCGCATTTACGTTCATTTGAAGTGTAGACGAGGAATACATTACACTTCGCAAATCATATTATATCCTACCATGAAACATAGAAATGAGATGCGATATCGCGTTTTAAGAAGCATTAGAAATCTATTGCTACGATTCGTAGACATCTGCAAACGCTATTTCTTTGCAAGGAAGTGTCGCATTTACATTCATTTGAAGTGTAGACGAGGAATACATAACATTTCGCAAATCATATTCTATCTTATCATGAAACATAGAAATGCGTTGCGATATCGCGTTTTAAGAAGCACTAGAACCCTATTGCTACGATACGTAGACATCTGCAAAAGCTATTTCCTTGCTAGGAAGTGTCGCATTTACATTCATTTGAAGTGTAGACGAGGAATACATAACACTTCGCAAATCATATTATATCTTACCATGAAACATAGAAATGAGATACGATATCGCGTTGTAAGAATCATAAGAACAATATTGCTACGATACGTAGACATCTGCAAACGCTATTTCCTACCAAGGAAGTGTCGCATTTACATTCATATGAAGTGTAGACGAGGAATACATAACACTTTGCAAATCATATTATATCTTACCATGAAACATAGAAATGAGATGCGATATCGCGTTTTAAGAAGCATTAGAACCCTATTGCTACGATAGGTAGACATCTGCAAACGCTATTTCCTAGCAAGGAAATGTCGCATTTACATTCATTTGAAGTGTAGACGAGGAATACATTACACTTCGCAAATCATATTATATCCTACCATGAAACATAGAAATGAGATGCGATATTGCGTTTTAAGAAGCATTAGTAATCTATTGCTACGATTCGTAAAAATCTGCAAACGCTATTTCCTTGCAAGGAAGTGTCGCATTTACATTCATATGAAGTGTAGACGAGGAATACATAACACTTCGCAAATCATATTATATCCTACCATGAAACATTGAAATGAGATGCGATATCGCGTTTTAAGAAGCATTAGAAATCTATTGCTACGATTCGTAAACATCTGCAAACGCTATTTCCTAGCAAGGAAATGTCGAATTTACATTCATTTGAAGTGTAGACGAGGAATACATTACACTTCGCAAATCATATTATATCCTACCATGAAACATTGAAATGAGATGCGATATCGCGTTTTAAGAAGCATTAGAAATCTATTGCTACGATTCGTAAACATCTGCAAACGCTATTTCTTTGCAAGGAAGTGTCGCATTTACATTCATTTGAAGTGTAGACGAGGAATACATAACACTTCGCAAATCATATTATATCTTTCCATGCAACATAGAAATGAGATGCCATATCGCGTTTTTAGAAGCATTAGAACTCTATTGCTACGATACCTAGACATCTGCAAACGCTATTTTCTTGCAAGGAAGTGTCGCATTTACATTCATTTGAATCGTAGACGAGGAATGCATAACACTTCGCAATGAATATTATATATTATCATGAAACATGAATATGAGATGCAATATCTCGTTTTAAGAAGCATTTGAACTCTATTGCTACGATAGGTAGACATCTGCAAACGCTGGTTCCTAGCAAGGAAATGTCGCATTTACATTCATTTGAATCGTAGACGAGGAATGCATAACACTTCGCAATGAATATTATATCTTATCATGAAACATAGAATTGAGATCGATATCGCGTTTTAAGAATCATAAGAACTCCTTTGCTACGATACGTAGACATCTGCAAACGCTATTTCCTTGCAAGGAAGTGTCGCATTTACATTCATTTGAAGTGTAGACGAGGAATACATAACACTTCGCAAATCATATTACATCTTACCATGAAACATAGAAATGAGATACGATATCGCGTTGTAAGAATCATAAGAACACTATTGCTACGACACGTAGACATCTGCAAACGCTATTTCCTACCAAGGAAGTGTCGCATTTACATTCATATGAAGTGTAGACGAGGAATACATAACACTTCGCAAATCATATTATATCTTATCATGAAACATAGAAATGCGATGCGATATCGCGATTTAAGAAGCATTAGAACCCTATTGCTACGATACGTAGACATCTGCAAAAGCTATTTCCTTGCTAGGAAGTGTCGCATTTACATTCATTTGAAGTGTAGACGAGGAATACATAACACTTCGCAAATCATATTATATCTTACCATGAAACATAGAAATGAGATACGATATCGCGTTGTAAGAATCATAAGAACACTATTGCTACGATACGTAGACATCTGCAAACGCTATTTCCTACCAAGGAAGTGTCGCATTTACATTCATATGAAGTGTAGACGAGGAATACATAACACTTCGCAAATCATATTATATCTTACCATGAAACATAGAAATGAGGTGCGATATCGCGTTTTAAGGAGCATTAGAACACTATTGCTACGATAGGTAGACATCTGCAAACGCTATTTCCTAGCAAGGAAATGTCGCATTTACATTCCTTTGAAGTGTAGACGAGGAATACATTACTCTTCGCAAATCATATTATATCCTACCATGAAACATAGAAATGAGATGCGATATCGCGTTTTAAGAAGCATTAGAAATCTATTGCTACGATTCGTAAACATCTGCAAACGCTATTTCTTTGCAAGGAAGTGTCGCATTTACATTCATTTGAAGTGTAGACGGGGAATACATAACACTTCGCAAATCATATTATATCTTTCCATGCAACATAGAAATGAGATGCCATATCGCGTTTTTAGAAGCATTAGAACTCTATTGCTACGATACCTAGACATCTGCAAACGCTATTTCCTTGCAAGGAAGTGTCGCATTTACATTCATTTGAATCGTAGACGAGGAATGCATAACACTTCGCAATGAATATTGTATATTATCATGAAACATGAATATGAGATGCAATATCTCGTTTTAAGAAGCATTTGAACTCTATTGCTACGATACCTAGACATCTGCAGACGCTATTTCCTTGCAAGGATGTGTCGCATTTACATTCATTTGAAGTGAAGACGAGGAATACATAACACATCGAAAATCATATTCTATCTTACCATGAAACATAGAAATGAGATGCGATATCGCGTTTTAAGAAGCATTAGATTTCTATTGCTACGATAGGTAGACATCTGCAAACGCTATTTCCTACCAAGGAAGTGTCGCATTTACATTCATATGAAGTGTAGACGAGGAATACATAACACTTCGCAAATCATATTATATCTTACCATGAAACATAGAAATGAGATGCGATATCGCGTTTTAAGAAGCATTAGAACCCTATTGCTACGATAGGTAGACATCTGCAAACGCTATTTCCTAGCAAGGAAATGTCGCATTTACATTCATTTGAAGTGTAGACAAGGAATACATAATACTTCGCAAATCATATTATATCTTACCATGAAACATAGAAATGAGATGCCATATCGCGTTTTAAGAAGCATTAGAACCCTATTGCTACGATAGGTAGACATCTGCAAACGCTATTTCCTAGCAAGGAAATGTCGCATTTACATTCATTTGTAGTGTAGACGAGTAATACATAACACTTCGCAAATCATATTCTATCTTACCATGAAACATAGAAATGCGATGCGATATCGCGTTTTAAGAAGCATTAGAACCCTATTGCTACGATACGTAGACATTTGCAAACGCTATTTCCTTGCAAGGAAGTGTCGCATTTACATTCATTTGAAGTGTAGACGAGGAATACATAACACTTCGCAAATCATATTATATCTTACCATGAAACATAGAAATGAGATGCCATATCGCGTTTTAAGAAGCATTAGAACCCTATTGCTACGATAGGTAGACATCTGCAAACCCTATTTCCTAGCAAGGAAATGTCGCATTTACATTCATTTGAAGTGTAGACGAGGAATACATTACACTTCGCAAATCATATTATATCCTACCATGAAACATAGAAATGTGATGCGATATCGCGTTTTAAGAAGCATTAGTAATCTATTGCTACGATTCGTAAAAATCTGCAAACGCTATTTCTTGGCAAGGAAGTGTCGCATTTACATTCATTTGAAGTGTAGACGAGGAATACATAACACTTCGCAAATCATATTCTATCTTACCATGAAACATAGGAATGCGATGCGATATCGCGTTTTAAGAAGCATTACATATCTATTGCTACGATACGTAGACATCTGCAAACGCTATTTCCTACCAAGGAAGTGTCGCATTTACATTCATATGAAGTGTAGACGAGGAATACATAACACTTCGCAAACCATATTATATCTAACCATGAAACATAGAAATGAGATTGCGATATCGCGTTTTAAGAAGCATTAGAACCCTATTGCTACGATAGGTAGACATCTGCAAGCGCTATTTCCTAGCAAGGAAATGTCGCATTTACATTCATTTGAAGTGTAGACGAGGAATACATAACACTTCGCAAATCATATTACATCTTACCATGAAACATAGAAATGGGATGCGATATCGCGTTTTAAGAAGCATTAGAACCCTATTGCTACGATACGAAGACATCTGCAAAAGCTATTTCCTTGCTAGGAAGTGTCGCATTTACATTCATTTGAAGTGTAGACGAGGAATACATAACACTTCGCAAATCATATTATATCTTACCATGAAACATAGAAATGAGATACGATATCGCGTTGTAAGAATCATAAGAACACTATTGCTACGATACGCAGACATCTGCAAACACTGTTTCCTACAAAGGAAGCGTCGCATTTACATTCATATGAAGTGTAGACGAGGAATACATAACACTTCGCAAATCATATTACATCTTACCATGAAACATAGAAATGAGATGCAATATCGCGTCTTAAGAAGCATTAGAAATCTATTGCTACGATACGTAGACATCTGCAAACGCTATTTCTTTGCAAGGAAGTGTCGCATTTACATTCATTTGAAGTGTAGACGAGGAATACATAACACTTCGCAAATCATATTATATCTTACCATGAAACATAGAAATGAGATGCAATATCGCGTCTTAAGAAGCATTAGAAATCTATTGCTACGATACGTAGACATCTGCAAACGCTATTTCTTTGCAAGGAAGTGTCGCATTTACATTCATTTGAAGTGTAGACGAGGAATACATAACACTTCGCAAATCATATTATATCTTACCATGAAACATAGAAATGAGATGCCATATCGCGTTTTAAGAAGCATTAGAACCCTATTGCTACGGTAGGTAGACATCTGCAAACGCTATTTCCTAACAAGGAAATGTCGCATTTACATTCATTTGAAGTGTAGACGAGGAATACATTACACTTCGCAAATCATATTATATCCTACCATGAAACATAGAAATGAGATGCGATATCGCGTTTTAAGAGGCATTAGAAATCTATTGCTACGATTCGTAGACATCTGCAAACGCTATTTCTTTGCAAGGAAGTGTCGCATTTACATTCATTTGAAGTGTAAACGAGGAATACATAACACTTCGCAAATCATATTATATCTTACCATGAAACATAGAAATGAGATGCGATATTGTGTTTTGAAAAGCATTAGAACTCTATCGCTGCGATACCTAGACATCTGCAGACGCTATTTCCTTGCAAGGATGCGTCGCATTTACATTCATTTGAAGTGAAGACGAGGAGTACATAACACTTCGCAAATCATATTATATCTTACCATGAAACATAGAAATGAGATGCGATATCGCGTTTTAAGAAGCATTAGAAATCTATTGCTACGATACGTAGACATCTGAAAACGCTATTTCTTTGCAAGGAAGTGTCGCATTTACATTCATTTGAAGTGTAGACCAGGAATACATAACACTTCGCAAATCATATTCTATCTTACCATGAAACATAGAAATGAGATGCGATATCGCGTTTTAAGAAGCATTAGATTTCTATTGCTACGACAGGTAGACATCTGCAAACGCTATTTCCTACCAAGGATGTGTCGCATTTACATTCATATGAAGTGTAGACGAGGAATACATAACACTTCGCAAATCATATTATATCTTACCATGAAACATGGAAATGAGATGCGATATCGCGTTTTAAGAAGCACTAGAACACTATTGCTACGATACGTAGACATCTGCAAACGCTATTTCCTTGCTAGGAAGTGTCGCATTTACATTCATTTGAAGTGTAAACGAGGAATACATAACACATCGCAAATCATATTATATCTTTCCATGCAACATAGAAATGAGATGCCATATCGCGTTTTTAGAAGCATTAGAACCCTATTGCTACGATAGGTAGACATCTGCAAACGCTATTTCCTAGCAAGGAAATGTCGCATTTACATTCATTTGAAGTGTAGACGAGGAATACATTACACTTCGCAAATCATATTATATCCTACCATGAAACATAGAAATGTGATGCGATATCGCGTTTTAAGAAGCATTAGTAGTCTATTGCTACGATTCGTAAAAATCTGCAAACGCTATTTCTTGGCAAGGAAGTGTCGCATTTACATTCATTTGAAGTGTAGACGAGGAATACATAACACTTCGCAAATCATATTCTATCTTACCATGAGACATAGGAATGCGATGCGATATCGCGTTTTAAGAAGCATTACATATCTATTGCTACGATACGTAGACATCTGCAAACGCTATTTCCTACCAAGGAAGTGTCGCATTTACATTCATATGAAGTGTAGACGAGGAATACATAACACTTCGCAAACCATATTATATCTAACCATGAAACATAGAAATGAGATTGCGATATCGCGTTTTAAGAAGCATTAGAACCCTATTGCTACGATAGGTAGACATCTGCAAGCGCTATTTCCTAGCAAGGAAATGTCGCATTTACATTCATTTGAAGTGTAGACGAGGAATACATAACACTTCGCAAATCATATTACATCTTACCATGAAACATAGAAATGGGATGCGATATCGCGTTTTAAGAAGCATTAGAACCCTATTGCTACGATACGAAGACATCTGCAAAAGCTATTTCCTTGCTAGGAAGTGTCGCATTTACATTCATTTGAAGTGTAGACGAGGAATACATAACACTTCGCAAATCATATTATATCTTACCATGAAACATAGAAATGAGATGCAATATCGCGTCTTAAGAAGCGTTAGAAATCTATTGCTACGATACGTAGACATCTGCAAACGCTATTTCTTTGCAAGGAAGTGTCGCATTTACATTCATTTGAAGTGTAGACGAGGAATACATAACACTTCGCAAATCATATTATATCTTACCATGAAACATAGAAATGAGATGCCATATCGCGTTTTAAGAAGCATTAGAAATCTATTGCTACGAATCGTAGACATCTGCAAACGCTATTTCTTTGCAAGGAAGTGTCGCATTTACATTCATTTGAAGTGTAAACGAGGAATACATAACACTTCGCAAATCATATTATATCTTACCATGAAACATAGAAATGAGATGCGATATTGTGTTTTGAAAAGCATTAGAACTCTATCGCTGCGATACCTAGACATCTGCAGACGCTATTTCCTTGCAAGGATGTGTCGCATTTACATTCATATGAAGTGTAGAGGAGGAATACATAACACTTCGCAAATCATATTACATCTTACCATGAAACATAGAAATGAGATGCGATATCCCGTCTTAAGAAGCATTAGAACTCTATTGCTACGATACGTAGACATCTGCAAACGCTATTTCTTTACAAGGAAGTGTCGCATTTACATTCATTTGAAGTGTAGACGAGGAATACATAACACTTCGCAAATCATATTATATCTTACCATGAAACATAGAAATGAGATGCCATATCGCGTTTTAAGAAGCATTAGAACCCTATTGCTACGATAAGTAGACATCTGCAAGCGCTATTTCCTAGCAAGGAAATGTCGCATTTACATTCATTTGAAGTATAGACGAGGAATACATAACACTTCGCAAATCATATTACATCTTACCATGAAACATAGAAATGGGATGCGATATCGCGTTTTAAGAAGCATTAGAACCCTATTGCTACGATACGAAGACATCTGCAAAAGCTATTTCCTTGTTAGGAAGTGTCGCATTTACATTCATTTGAAGTGTAGACGAGGAATACATAACACTTCGCAAATCATATTATATCTTACCATGAAACATAGAAATGAGATACGATATCGCGTTGTAAGAATCATAAGAACACTATTGCTACGATACGCAGACATCTGCAAACACTATTTCCTACAAAGGAAGTGTCGCATTTACATTCATATGAAGTGTAGACGAGGAATACATAACACTTCGCAAATCATATTACATCTTACCATGAAACATAGAAATGAGATGCAATATCGCGTCTTAAGAAGCATTAGAAATCAATTGCTACGATACGTAGACATCTGCAAACGCTATTTCTTTGCAAGGAAGTGTCGCATTTACATTCATTTGAAGTGTAGACGAGGAATACATAACACTTCGCAAATCATATTATATCTTACCATGAAACATAGAAATGAGATGCCATATCGCGTTTTAAGAAGCATTAGAACCCTATTGCTACGGTAGGTAGACATCTGCAAACGCTATTTCCTAACAAGGAAATGTCGCATTTACATTCATTTGAAGTGTAGACGAGGAATACATTACACTTCGCAAATCATATTATATCCTACCATGAAACATAGAAATGAGATGCGATATCGCGTTTTAAGAGGCATTAGAAATCTATTGCTACGATTCGTAGACATCTGCAAACGCTATTTCTTTACAAGGAAGTGTCGCATTTACATTCATTTGAAGTGTAAACGAGGAATACATAACACTTCGCAAATCATATTATATCTTACCATGAAACATAGAAATGAGATGCGATATTGTGTTTTGAAAAGCATTAGAACTCTATCGCTGCGATACCTAGACATCTGCAGACGCTATTTCCTTGCAAGGATGCGTCGCATTTACATTCATTTGAAGTGAAGACGATGAGTACATAACACTTCGCAAATCATATTATATCTTACCATGAAACATAGAAATGGGATGCGATATCGCGTTTTAAGAAGCATTAGAAATCTATTGCTACGATACGTAGACATCTGAAAACGCTATTTCTTTGCAAGGAAGTGTCGCATTTACATTCATTTGAAGTGTAGACCAGGAATACATAACACTTCGCAAATCATATTCTATCTTACCATGAAACATAGAAATGAGATGCGATATCGCGTTTTAAGAAGCATTAGATTTCTATTGCTACGACAGGTAGACATCTGCAAACGCTATTTCCTACCAAGGATGTGTCGCATTTACATTCATATGAAGTGTAGACGAGGAATACATAACACTTCGCAAATCATATTATATCTTACCATGAAACATGGAAATGAGATGCGATATCGCGTTTTAAGGAGCATTAGAACACTATTGCTACGATACGTAGACATCTGCAAACGCTATTTCCTTGCTAGGAAGTGTCGCATTTACATTCATTTGATGTGTAAACGAGGAATACATAACACATCGCAAATCATATTATATCTTTCCATGCAACATAGAAATGAGATGCCATATCGCGTTTTTAGAAGCATTAGAACCCTATTGCTACGATAGGTAGACATCTGCAAACGCTATTTCCTAGCAAGGAAATGTCGCATTTACATTCATTTGAAGTGTAGACGAGGAATACATTACACTTCGCAAATCATATTATATCCTACCATGAAACATAAAAATGTGATGCGATATCGCGTTTTAAGAAGCATTAGTAATCTATTGCTACGATTCGTAAAAATCTGCAAACGCTATTTCTTGGCAAGGAAGTGTCGCATTTACATTCATTTGAAGTGTAGACGAGGAATACATAACACTTCGCAAATCATATTCTATCTTACCATGAAACATAGGAATGCGATGCGATATCGCGTTTTAAGAAGCATTACATATCTATTGCTACGATACGTAGACATCTGCAAACGCTATTTCCTACCAAGGAAGTGTCGCATTTACATTCATATGAAGTGTAGACGAGGAATACATAACACTTCGCAAACCATATTATATCTAACCATGAAACATAGAAATGAGATTGCGATATCGCGTTTTAAGAAGCATTAGAACCCTATTGCTACGATAGGTAGACATCTGCAAGCGCTATTTCCTAGCAAGGAAATGTCGCATTTACATTCATTTGAAGTGTAGACGAGGAATACATAACACTTCGCAAATCATATTACATCTTACCATGAAACATAGAAATGTGATGCGATATCGCGTTTTAAGAAGCATTAGAACCCTATTGCTACGATACGAAGACATCTGCAAAAGCTATTTCCTTGCTAGGAAGTGTCGCATTTACATTCATTTGAAGTGTAGACGAGGAATACATAACACTTCGTAAATCATATTACATCTTACCATGAAACATAGAAATGAGATGCGATATCGCGTCTTAAGAAGCATTAGAAGTCTATTGCTACGATACGTAGACATCTGCAAACGCTATTTCTTTGCAAGGAAGTGTCGCATATACATTCATTTGAAGTGTATACGAGGAAAACATAACACTTCGTAAATCATATTACATCTTACCATGAAACATAGAAATGAGATGCGATATCGCGTCTTAAGAAGCATTAGAAGTCTATTGCTACGATACGTAGACATCTGCAAACGCTATTTCTTTGCAAGGAAGTGTCGCATATACATTCATTTGAAGTGTAGACGAGGAAAACATAACACTTCGCAAATCATATTATATCTTACCATGAAACATAGAAATGCGATGCGATATCGCGTTTTAAGAAGCATTAGAACCCTATTGCTACGATACGTAGACATTTGCAAACGCTATTTCCTTGCAAGGAAGTGTCGCATTTACATTCATTTGAAGTGTAGACGAGGAATACATTACACTTCGCAAATCATATTATATCCTACCATGAAACATAGAAATGTAATGCGATATCGCGTTTTAAGAAGCATTAGTAATCTATTGCTACGATTCGTAAAAATCTGCAAACGCTATTTCTTTGCAAGGAAGTGTCGCATTTACATTCATTTCAAGTGTAGACGAGGAATACATAACACTTCGCAAATCATATTCTATCTTGCCATGAAACATAGGAATGCGATGCGATATCGCGTTTTAAGAAGCATTACATATCTATTGCTACGATACGTAGGCATCTGCAAACGCTATTTCCTACCAAGGAAGTGTCGCATTTACATTCATTTGAAGTGTAGACGAGGAATACATAACACTTCGTAAATCATATTACATCTTACCATGAAACATAGAAATGAGATGCGATATCGCGTCTTAAGAAGCATTAGAAGTCTATTGCTACGATACGTAGACATCTGCAAACGCTATTTCTTTGCAAGGAAGTGTCGCATATACATTCATTTGAAGTGTAGACGAGGAAAACATAACACTTCGCAAATCATATTATATCTTACCATGAAACATAGAAATGAGATGCCATATCGCGTTTTAAGAAGCATTAGAACCCTATTGCTACGGTAGGTAGACATCTGCAAACGCTATTTCCTAACAAGGAAATGTCGCATTTACATTCATTTGAAGTGTAGACGAGGAATACATTACACTTCGCAAATCATATTATATCCTACCATGAAACATAGAAATGAGATGCGATATCGCGTTTTAAGAGGCATTAGAAATCTATTGCTACGATTCGTAGACATCTGCAAACGCTATTTCTTTGCAAGGAAGTGTCGCATTTACATTCATTTCAAGTGTAGACGAGGAATACATAACACTTCGCAAATCATATTCTATCTTACCATGAAACATAGGAATGCGATGCGATATTGTGTTTTGAAAAGCATTAGAACTCTATCGCTGCGATACCTAGACATCTGCAGACGCTATTTCCTTGCAAGGATGCGTCGCATTTACATTCATTTGAAGTGAAGACGAGGAGTACATAACACTTCGCAAATCATATTATATCTTACCATGAAACATAGAAATGAGATGCGATATCGCGTTTTAAGAAGCATTAGAAATCTATTGCTACGATACGTAGACATCTGAAAACGCTATTTCTTTGCAAGGAAGTGTCGCATTTACATTCATTTGAAGTGTAGACCAGGAATACATAACACTTCGCAAATCATATTATATCTTACCATGAAACATGGAAATGAGATGCGATATCGCGTTTTAAGGAGCATTAGAACACTATTGCTACGATACGTAGACATCTGCAAACGCTATTTCCTAGCAAGGAAATGTCGCATTTACATTCATTTGAAGTGTAGACGAGGAATACATTACACTTCGCAAATCATATTATATCCTACCATGAAACATAAAAATGTGATGCGATATCGCGTTTTAAGAAGCATTAGTAATCTATTGCTACGATTCGTAAAAATCTGCAAACGCTATTTCTTGGCAAGGAAGTGTCGCATTTACATTCATTTGAAGTGTAGACGAGGAATACATAACACTTCGCAAATCATATTCTATCTTACCATGAAACATAGGAATGCGATGCGATATCGCGTTTTAAGAAGCATTACATATCTATTGCTACGATACGTAGACATCTGCAAACGCTATTTCCTACCAAGGAAGTGTCGCATTTACATTCATATGAAGTGTAGACGAGGAATACATAACACTTCGCAAACCATATTATATCTAACCATGAAACATAGAAATGAGATTGCGATATCGCGTTTTAAGAAGCATTAGAACCCTATTGCTACGATAGGTAGACATCTGCAAGCGCTATTTCCTAGCAAGGAAATGTCGCATTTACATTCATTTGAAGTGTAGACGAGGAATACATAACACTTCGCAAATCATATTACATCTTACCATGAAACATAGAAATGTGATGCGATATCGCGTTTTAAGAAGCATTAGAACCCTATTGCTACGATACGAAGACATCTGCAAAAGCTATTTCCTTGCTAGGAAGTGTCGCATTTACATTCATTTGAAGTGTAGACGAGGAATACATAACACTTCGCAAATCATATTATATCTTACCATGAAACATAGAAATGAGATGCAATGTCGCGTCTTAAGAAGCATTAGAAATCTATTGCTACGATACGTAGACATCTGCAAACGCTATTTCTTTGCAAGGAAGTGTCGCATTTACATTCATTTGAAGTGTAGACGAGGAATACATAACACTTCGCAAATCATATTATATCTTACCATGAAACATAGAAATGAGATGCCATATCGCGTTTTAAGAAGCATTGGAACCCTATTGCTACGGTAGGTAGACATCTGCAAACGCTATTTCCTAACAAGGAAATGTCGCATTTACATTCATTTGAAGTGTAGACGAGGAATACATTACACTTCGCAAATCATATTATATCTTTCCATGCAACATAGAAATGAGATGCCATATCGCGTTTTTAGAAGCATTAGAACTCTATTGCTACGATACCTAGACATCTGCAAACGCTATTTCCTTGCAAGGAAGTGTCGCATTTACATTCATTTGAATCGTAGACGAGGAATGCATAACACTTCGCAATGAATATTATATATTACCATGAAACATGAATATGAGATGCAATATCTCGTTTTAAGAAGCATTTGAACTCTATCGCTGCGATAACTAGACATCTGCAGACGCTATTTCCTTGCAAGGATGTGTCGCATTTACATTCATTTGAAGTGAAGACGAGGAGTACATAACACTTCGCAAATCATATTATATCTTACCATGAAACATAGAAATGAGATGCGATATCGCGTTTTAAAAAGCATTAGAAATCTATTGCTACGATACGTAGACATCTGAAAACGCTACTGCTTTGCAAGGAAGCGTCGCATTTACATTCATTTGAAGTGTAGACCAGGAATACATAACACTTCGCAAATCATATTCTATCTTACCATGAAACATAGAAATGAGATGCGATATCGCGTTGTAAGAATCATAAGAACACTATTGCTACGATAGGTAGACATCTGCAAACGCTATTTCCTAGCAAGGAAATGTCGCATTTACATTCATTTGAAGTGTAGACGAGGAATACATTACACTTCGCAAATCATATTATATCCTACCATGAAACATAGAAATGTGATGCGATATCGCGTTTTAAGAAGCATTAGTAATCTATTGCTACGATTCGTAAAAATCTGCAAAAGCTATTTCTTTGCAAGGAAGTGTCGCATTTACATTCATTTGAAGTGTAGACGAGGAATACATAACACTTCGCAAATCATATTATATCTTACCATGAAACATAGAAATGAGATGCCATATCGCGTTTTAAGAAGCATTAGAACCCTATTGCTACGATAGGTAGACATCTGCAAACGCTATTTCCTAGCAAGGAAATGTCGCATTTACATTCATTTGTAGTGTAGACGAGGAATACATTACACTTCGCAAATCATATTATATCTTACCATGAAACATAGAAATGAGATACGATATCGCGTTGTAAGAATCATAAGAACACTATTGCTACGATACGTAGACATCTGCAAACGCTATTTCCTACCAAGGAAGTGTCGCATTTACATTCATTTGAAGTGTAGACGAGGAATACATAACACTTCGCAAATCATATTATATCTAACCATGAAACATAGAAATGAGATTGCGATATCGCGTTGTAAGAATCATAAGAACACTATTGCTACGATACGTAGACATCTGCAAACGCTATTTCCTACAAAGGAAGTGTCGCATTTACATTCATATGAAGTGTAGAGGAGGACTACATAACACTTCGCAAATCATATTACATCTTACCATGAAACATAGAAATGAGATGCGATATCGCGTCTTAAGAAGCATTAGAACTCTATTGCTACGATACGTAGGCATCTGCAAACGCTATTTCTTTGCAAGGAAGTGTCGCATTTACATTCATTTGAAGTGTAGACGAGGAATACATAACACTTCGCAAATCATATTATATCTTACCATGAAACATAGAAATGAGATGCCGTATCGCGTTTTAAGAAGCATTAGAACCCTATTGCTACGATAGGTAGACATCTGCAAACGCTATTTCCTGGCAAGGAAATGTCGCATTTACATTCATTTGAAGTGTAGACGAGGAATACATTACACTTCGCAAATCATATTATATCCTACCATGAAACATAGAAATGAGATGCGATATCGCGTTTTAAGAAGCATTAGAAATCTATTGCTACGATTCGTAGACATCTGCAAACGCTATTTCTTTGCAAGGAAGTGTCGCATTTACATTCATTTGAAGTGTAGACGAGGAAAACATAACACTTCGCAAATCATATTATATCTTACCATGAAACATAGAAATGAGATGCCATATCGCGTTTTAAGAAGCATTAGAACCCTATTGCTACGATAGGTAGACATCTGCAAACGCTATTTCCTAGCAAGGAAATGTCGCATTTACATTCATTTGTAGTGTAGACGAGGAATACATAACACTTCGCAAACCATATTCTATCTTACCATGAAACATAGAAATGCGATGCGATATCGCGTTTTAAGAAGCATTAGAACCCTATTGCTACGATACGTAGACATTTGCAAACGCTATTTCCTTGCAAGGAAGTGTCGCATTTACATTCATTTGAAGTGTAGACGAGGAATACATTACACTTCGCAAATCATATTATTTCCTACCATGAAACATAGAAATGTGATGCGATATCGCGTTTTAAGAAGCATTAGTAATCTATTTCTACGATTCGTAAAAATCTGCAAACGCTATTTCTTTGCAAGGAAGTGTCGCATTTACATTCATTTCAAGTGTAGACGAGGAATACATAACACTTCGCAAATCATATTCTATCTTACCATGAAACATAGGAATGCGATGCGATATAGCGTTTTAAGAAGCATTACATATCTATTGCTACGATACGTAGACATCTGCAAACGCTATTTCCTACCAAGGAAGTGTCGCATTTACATTCATATGAAGTGTAGACGAGGAATACATAACACTTCGCAAATCATATTATATCTAACCATGAAACATAGAAATGAGAATGCGATATCGCGTTTTAAGAAGCATTAGAACCCTGTTGCTACGATAGGTAGACATCTGCAGACGCTATTTCCTTGCAAGTATGTGTCGCATTTACATTCATTTGAAGTGAAGACGAGGAGTACATAACACTTCGCAAATCATATTATATCTTACCATGAAACATAGAAATGAGATACGATATCGCGTTGTAAGAATCATAAGAACACTATTGCTACGATAGGTAGACATCTGCAAACGCTATTTCCTAGCAAGGAAATGTCGCATTTACATTCATTTGAAGTGTAGACGAGGAATACATTACACTTCGCAAATCATATTATATCCTACCATGAAACATAGAAATGTGATGCGATATCGCGTTTTAAGAAGCATTAGTAATCTATTGCTACGATTCGTAAAAATCTGCAAAAGCTATTTCTTTGCAAGGAAGTGTCGCATTTACATTCATTTGAAGTGTAGACGAGGAATACATAACACTTCGCAAATCATATTATATCTTACCATGAAACATAGAAATGAGATGCCATATCGCGTTTTAAGAAGCATTAGAACCCTATTGCTACGATAGGTAGACATCTGCAAACGCTATTTCCTAGCAAGGAAATGTCGCATTTACATTCATTTGTAGTGTAGACGAGGAATACATTACACTTCGCAAATCATATTATATCTTACCATGAAACATAGAAATGAGATACGATATCGCGTTGTAAGAATCATAAGAACACTATTGCTACGATACGTAGACATCTGCAAACGCTATTTCCTACCAAGGAAGTGTCGCATTTACATTCATTTGAAGTGTAGACGAGGAATACATAACACTTCGCAAATCATATTATATCTAACCATGAAACATAGAAATGAGATTGCGATATCGCGTTGTAAGAATCATAAGAACACTATTGCTACGATACGTAGACATCTGCAAACGCTATTTCCTACCAAGGAAGTGTCGCATTTACATTCATATGAAGTGTAGACGAGGAATACATAACACTTCGCAAATAATATTATATCTAACCATGAAACATAGAAATGAGATGCGATATCGCGTTTTAAGAAGCATTAGAACCCTATTGCTACGATACGTAGACATCTGCAAAAGCTATTTCCTTGCTAGGAAGTGTCGCATTTACATTCATTTGAAGTGTAGACGAGGAATACATAACACTTCGCAAATCATATTATATCTTACCACGAAACATAGAAATGAGATACGATATCGCGTTGTAATAATCATAAGAACACTATTGCTACGATAGGTAGACATCTGCAAACGCTATTTCCTAGCAAGGAAATGTCGCATTTACATTCATTTGAAGTGTAGACGAGGAATACATTACACTTCGCAAATCATATTATATCCTACCATGAAACATAGAAATGTGATGCGATATCGCGTTTTAAGAAGCATTAGTAATCTATTGCTACGATTCGTAAAAATCTGCAAAAGCTATTTCTTTGCAAGGAAGTGTCGCATTTACATTCATTTGAAGTGTAGACGAGGAATACATAACACTTCGCAAATCATATTATATCTTACCATTAAACATAGAAATGAGATGCCATATCGCGTTTTAAGAAGTAATAGAACCCTATTGCTACGATAGGTAGACATCTGCAAACGCTATTTCCTAGCAAGGAAATGTCGCATTTACATTCATTTGTAGTGTAGACGAGGAATACATTACACTTCGCAAATCATATTATATCTTACCATGAAACATAGAAATGAGATACGATATCGCGTTGTAAGAATCATAAGAACACTATTGCTACGATACGTAGACATCTGCAAACGCTATTTCCTACCAAGGAAGTGTCGCATTTACATTCATTTGAAGTGTAGACGAGGAATACATAACACTTCGCAAATCATATTATATCTAACCATGAAACATAGAAATGAGATTGCGATATCGCGTTTTAAGAAGCATTAGAACCCTATTGCTACGATAGGTAGACATCTGCAAACGCTATTTCCTAGCAAGGAAATGTCGCATTTACATTCATTTGAAGTGTAGACGAGGAATACATAACACTTCGCAAATCATATTACATCTTACCATGAAACATAGAAAAGAGGTGCGATATCGCGTCTTAAGAAGCATTAGAACTCTATTGCTACGATACGTAGACATCTGCAAACGCTATGTCTTTGCAAGGAAGTGTCGCATTTACATTCATTTGAGTCGTAGACGAGGAATGCATAACACCTCGCAATGAATATTATATATTATCATGAAACATGAATATGAGATGCAATATCTCGTTTTAAGAAGCATTTGAACACTATTGCTACGATACCTAGACATCTGCAAACGCTATTTCTTTGCAAGGAAGTGTCGCATTTACATTCATTTGAAGTGTAGACGTGGAATACACACACTTCGCAAATCATATTATATCTTACCATGAAACATAGAAATGAGATGCGATATCGCGTTTTAATAAGCATTAGAACTCTACTGCTACGATAGGTAGACATCTGCAAGCGCTATTTCCTTTCAAGGAAGTGTCGCATTTACATTCATTTGAAGTGTAGATGAGGAATACATAACACCTCGCAAATCATATTATATCTTACCATGAAACATAGAAATGAGATGCGATATCGCGTTTTAAGAAGCATTAGAACCCTATTGCTACGATAGGTAGACATCTGCAAACGCTATTTCCTTGCAAGGAAATGTCGCATTTACATTCATTTGAAGTGTAGACGAGGAATACATTACACTTCGCAAATCATATTATATCCTACCTATGAAACATAGAAATGAGATGCGATATCGCTTTTTAAGAAGCATTAGAAATCTATTGCTACGATTCGTAGACATCTGCAAACGCTATTTCTTTGCAAGGAAGTGTCGCATTTACATTCATTTGAAGTGTAGACGAGGAATACATAACACTTCGCAAATCATATTCTATCTTACCATGAAACATAGAAATGC
This sequence comes from Xylocopa sonorina, assembly GCF_050948175.1. NCBI lineage: Eukaryota > Metazoa > Arthropoda > Insecta > Hymenoptera > Apidae > Xylocopa > Xylocopa sonorina. The sequence continues at coordinate 584,681 of NW_027490198.1, forward strand.
GATGCGATATCGCGTTTTAAGAAGCATTAGAACCCTATTGCTAAGATACGTGGACATCTGCAAAAGCTATTTCCTTGCTAGGAAGTGTCGCATTTACATTCATTTGAAGTGTAGACGAGGAAAACATAACACTTCGCAAATCATATTATATCTTACCATGAAACATAGAAATGAGATACGATATCGCGTTGTAAGAATCATAAGAACACTATTGCTACGATACGTAGACATCTGCAAACGCTATTTCTTTGCGAGGAAGTGTCGCATTTACATTCATTTGAAGTGTAGACGTGGAATACACACACTTCGCAAATCATATTATATCTTACCATGAAACATAGAAATGAGATGCGATATCGCGTTTTAATAAGCATTAGAACACTACTGCTACGATAGGTAGACATCTGCAAACGCTATTTCCTTTCAAGAAAGTGTCGCATTTACATTCATTTGAAGTGTAGACGAGGAATACATCACGCTTCGCAAATCATATTATATCTTACCATGAAACATAGAAATGAGATGCGATATTGTGTTTTGAGAAGCATTAGAACTCTATCGCTACGATACCTAGACATCTGCAGACGCTATTTCCTTGCAAGGATGTGTCGCATTTACATTCATTTGAAGTGAAGACGAGGAGTACATAACACTTCGCAAATCATATTATATCTTACCATGAAACATAGAAATGAGATACGATATCGCGTTGTAAGAATCATAAGAACACCATTGCTACGATACGTAGACATCTGCAAACGCTATTTCCTAGCAAGGAAATGTCGCATTTACATTCATTTGAAGTGTAGACGAGGAATACATAACACTTCGCAAATCATATTATATCTTACCATGAAACATAGAAATGAGGTGCGATATCGCGTTTTAAGAAGCATTAGATTTCTATTGCTACGATAGGTAGACATCTGCAAACGCTATTTCCTTGCTAGGAAGTGTCGCATTTACACTCATTTGATGTGTAGACGAGGAATACATAACACTTCGCAAATCATATTATATCTTACCATGAAACACAGAAATGAGATGCGATATCGCGTTTTAAGGAGCATTAGAAATCTATTGCTACGATACGTAGACATCTGCAAACGCTATTTCCTTGCAAGGAAGTATCGCATTTACATTCATTTGAAGTGTAGACGAGGAATACATAACACTTCGCAAGTCATATTATATCTTACCATGAAACATAGAATTGAGATCGATATCGCGTTTTAAGAATCATAAGAACTCCTTTGCTACGATACGTAGACATCTACAAACGCTATTTCCTTGCAAGGAAGTGTCGCATTTACATTCATTTGAAGTGTAGACGAGGAATACATAACACTTCGCAAATCATATTATATCTTACCATGAAGCATAGAAAAGAGATGCGATATTGCGTTTTAAGAAGCATTAGAACTCTATTGCTACGATACGTAGACATCTGCAAACGCTATTTCCTTGCTAGGAAGTGTCGCATTTACATTCATCTGAAGTGTAGACGAAGAATATATAACACTTCGCGAATCGCATTATATCTTACCATGAAACATAGAAATGAGATGCGATATCGCGTTTTAAGAAGCATTAGAAATCTATCGCTACGATACCTAGATATCTGCAGACGATATTTCCTTGCAAGGAAGTGTCGCATTTACATTCATTTGAAGTGTAGACGAGGAATGCATAACACTTCGCAATGAATATTATATCTTACCATGAAACATGGAAATGAGATGCGATATCGCGTTTTAAAAAGCATTGGAACACTATTGCTACGATACGTAGACATCTGCAAAAGCTATTTCCTTGCTAGGAAGTGTCGCATTTACACTCATTTGATGTGTAGACGAGGAATACATAACACTTCGCAAATCATATTATATCTTACCATGAAACACAGAAATGAGATGCGATATCGCGTTTTAAGAATCATAAGAACTCTATAGCTACGATACGCAGAAATCTGCAAACGCTATTTCCTTGCAAGGAAGTGTCGCATTTACATTCATTTGAAGTGTAAACGAGGAATACATAACACTTCGCAAATCATATTATATCTTACCATGAAACATGGAAATGAGATGCGATATCGCGGTTTAAGAAGCATTGGAACACTATTGCTACGATACGTAGACATCTGCAAACGCTATTTCCTTGCAAGGAAGTGTCGCATTTACATTCATTTGAAGTGTAGACGAGGAATACATAACACTTCGCAAATCATATTATATCTTACCATGAAACATAGAATTGAGATCGATATCGCGTTTTAAGAATCATAAGAACTCCTTTGCTACGATACGTAGACATCTGCAAACGCTATTTCCTTGCAAGGAAGTGTCGCATTTACATTCATTTGAAGTGTAGACGAGGAATACATAACACTTCGCAAATCATATTATATCTTACCATGAAGCATAGAAATGAGATGCGATATTGCGTTTTAAGAAGCATTAGAACTCTATTGCTACGATACGTAGACATCTGCAAACGCTATTTCCTTGCTAGGAAGTGTCGCATTTACATTCATTTGAAGTGTAGACGTGGAATACACACACTTCGCAAATCATATTATATCTTACCATGAAACATAGAAATGAGATGCGATATCGCGTTTTAATAAGCATTAGAACACTACTGCTACGATAGGTAGACATCTGCAAACGCTATTTCCTTTCAAGAAAGTGTCGCATTTACATTCATTTGAAGTGTAGACGAGGAATACATCACGCTTCGCAAATCATATTATATCTTACCATGAAACATAGAAATGAGATGCGATATTGTGTTTTGAGAAGCATTAGAACTCTATCGCTACGATACCTAGACATCTGCAGACGCTATTTCCTTGCAAGGATGTGTCGCATTTACATTCATTTGAAGTGAAGACGAGGAGTACATAACACTTCGCAAATCATATTATATCTTACCATGAAACATAGAAATGAGATACGATATCGCGTTGTAAGAATCATAAGAACACTATTGCTACGATACGTAGACATCTGCAAACGCTATTTCCTAGCAAGGAAATGTCGCATTTACATTCATTTGAAGTGTAGACGAGGAATACATAACACTTCGCAAATCATATTATATCTTACCATGAAACATAGAAATGAGGTGCGATATCGCGTTTTAAGAAGCATTAGATTTCTATTGCTACGATAGGTAGACATCTGCAAACGCTATTTCCTTGCTAGGAAGTGTCGCATTTACACTCATTTGATGTGTAGACGAGGAATACATAACACTTCGCAAATCATATTATATCTTACCATGAAACACAGAAATGAGATGCGATATCGCGTTTTAAGGAGCATTAGAAATCTATTGCTACGATACGTAGACATCTGCAAACGCTATTTCCTTGCAAGGAAGTGTCGCATTTACATTCATTTGAAGTGTAGACGAGGAATACATAACACTTCGCAAGTCATATTATATCTTACCATGAAACATAGAATTGAGATCGATATCGCGTTTTAAGAATCATAAGAACTCCTTTGCTACGATACGTAGACATCTACAAACGCTATTTCCTTGCAAGGAAGTGTCGCATTTACATTCATTTGAAGTGTAGACGAGGAATACATAACACTTCGCAAATCATATTATATCTTACCATGAAGCATAGAAAAGAGATGCGATATTGCGTTTTAAGAAGCATTAGAACTCTATTGCTACGATACGTAGACATCTGCGAACGCTATTTCCTTACTAGGAAGTGTCGCATTTACATTCATCTGAAGTGTAGACGAAGAATATATAACACTTCGCGAATCGCATTATATCTTACCATGAAACATAGAAATGAGATGCGATATCGCGTTTTAAGAAGCATTAGAAATCTATCGCTACGATACCTAGATATCTGCAGACGATATTTCCTTGCAAGGAAGTGTCGCATTTACATTCATTTGAAGTGTAGACGAGGAATGCATAACACTTCGCAATGAATATTATATCTTACCATGAAACATGGAAATGAGATGCGATATCGCGTTTTAAAAAGCATTGGAACACTATTGCTACGATACGTAGACATCTGCAAAAGCTATTTCCTTGCTAGGAAGTGTCGCATTTACACTCATTTGATGTGTAGACGAGGAATACATAACACTTCGCAAATCATATTATATCTTACCATGAAACACAGAAATGAGATGCGATATCGCGTTTTAAGAATCATAAGAACTCTATAGCTACGATACGCAGAAATCTGCAAACGCTATTTCCTTGCAAGGAAGTGTCGCATTTACATTCATTTGAAGTGTAAACGAGGAATACATAACACTTCGCAAATCATATTATATCTTACCATGAAACATGGAAATGAGATGCGATGTCGCGTTTTAAGAAGCATTGGAACACTATTGCTACGATACGTAGACATCTGCAAACGCTATTTCCTTGCAAGGAAGTGTCGCATTTACATTCATTTGAAGTGTAGACGAGGAATACATAACACTTCGCAAATCATATTATATCTTACCATGAAACATAGAATTGAGATCGATATCGCGTTTTAAGAATCATAAGAACTCCTTTGCTACGATACGTAGACATCTGCAAACGCTATTTCCTTGCAAGGAAGTGTCGCATTTACATTCATTTGAAGTGTAGACGAGGAATACATAACACTTCGCAAGTCATATTATATCTTACCATGAAACATAGAATTGAGATCGATATCGCGTTTTAAGAATCATAAGAACTCCTTTGCTACGATACGTAGACATCTACAAACGCTATTTCCTTGCAAGGAAGTGTCGCATTTACATTCATTTGAAGTGTAGACGAGGAATACATAACACTTCGCAAATCATATTATATCTTACCATGAAGCATAGAAAAGAGATGCGATATTGCGTTTTAAGAAGCATTAGAACTCTATTGCTACGATACGTAGACATCTGCAAACGCTATTTCCTTACTAGGAAGTGTCGCATTTACATTCATCTGAAGTGTAGACGAAGAATATATAACACTTCGCGAATCGCATTATATCATACCATGAAACATAGAAATGAGATGCGATATCGCGTTTTAAGAAGCATTAGAAATCTATCGCTACGATACCTAGATATCTGCAGACGATATTTCCTTGCAAGGAAGTGTCGCATTTACATTCATTTGAAGTGTAGACGAGGAATGCATAACACTTCGCAATGAATATTATATCTTACCATGAAACATGGAAATGAGATGCGATATCGCGTTTTAAAAAGCATTGGAACACTATTGCTACGATACGTAGACATCTGCAAAAGCTATTTCCTTGCTAGGAAGTGTCGCATTTACACTCATTTGATGTGTAAACGAGGAATACATAACACTTCGCAAATCATATTATATCTTACCATGAAACATGGAAATGAGATGCGATATCGCGTTTTAAGAAGCATTGGAACACTATTGCTACGATACGTAGACATCTGCAAACGCTATTTCCTTGCAAGGAAGTGTCGCATTTACATTCATTTGAAGTGTAGACGAGGAATACATAACACTTCGCAAATCATATTATATCTTACCATGAAACATAGAATTGAGATCGATATCGCGTTTTAAGAATCATAAGAACTCCTTTGCTACGATACGTAGACATCTGCAAACGCTATTTCCTTGCAAGGAAGTGTCGCATTTACATTCATTTGAAGTGTAGACGAGGAATACATAACACTTCGCAAATCATATTATATCTTACCATGAAGCATAGAAATGAGATGCGATATTGCGTTTTAAGAAGCATTAGAACTCTATTGCTACGATACGTAGACATCTGCAAACGCTATTTCCTTGCTAGGAAGTGTCGCATTTACATTCATTTGAAGTGTAGACGTGGAATACACACACTTCGCAAATCATATTATATCTTACCATGAAACATAGAAATGAGATGCGATATCGCGTTTTAATAAGCATTAGAACACTACTGCTACGATAGGTAGACATCTGCAAACGCTATTTCCTTTCAAGAAAGTGTCGCATTTACATTCATTTGAAGTGTAGACGAGGAATACATCACGCTTCGCAAATCATATTATATCTTACCATGAAACATAGAAATGAGATGCGATATTGTGTTTTGAGAAGCATTAGAACTCTATCGCTACGATACCTAGACATCTGCAGACGCTATTTCCTTGCAAGGATGTGTCGCATTTACATTCATTTGAAGTGAAGACGAGGAGTACATAACACTTCGCAAATCATATTATATCTTACCATGAAACATAGAAATGAGATACGATATCGCGTTGTAAGAATCATAAGAACACTATTGCTACGATACGTAGACATCTGCAAACGCTATTTCCTAGCAAGGAAATGTCGCATTTACATTCATTTGAAGTGTAGACGAGGAATACATAACACTTCGCAAATCATATTATATCTTACCATGAAACATAGAAATGAGGTGCGATATCGCGTTTTAAGAAGCATTAGATTTCTATTGCTACGATAGGTAGACATCTGCAAACGCTATTTCCTTGCTAGGAAGTGTCGCATTTACACTCATTTGATGTGTAGACGAGGAATACATAACACTTCGCAAATCATATTATATCTTACCATGAAACATAGAATTGAGATCGATATCGCGTTTTAAGAATCATAAGAACTCCTTTGCTACGATACGTAGACATCTACAAACGCTATTTCCTTGCAAGGAAGTGCCGCATTTACATTCATTTGAAGTGTAGACGAGGAATACATAACACTTCGCAAATCATATTATATCTTACCATGAAGCATAGAAAAGAGATGCGATATTGCGTTTTAAGAAGCATTAGAACTCTATTGCTACGATACGTAGACATCTGCAAACGCTATTTCCTTACTAGGAAGTGTCGCATTTACATTCATCTGAAGTGTAGACGAAGAATATATAACACTTCGCGAATCGCATTATATCTCACCATGAAACATAGAAATGAGATGCGATATCGCGTTTTAAGAAGCATTAGAAATCTATCGCTACGATACCTAGATATCTGCAGACGATATTTCCTTGCAAGGAAGTGTCGCATTTACATTCATTTGAAGTGTAGACGAGGAATGCATAACACTTCGCAATGAATATTATATCTTACCATGAAACATGGAAATGAGATGCGATATCGCGTTTTAAAAAGCATTGGAACACTATTGCTACGATACGTAGACATCTGCAAAAGCTATTTCCTTGCTAGGAAGTGTCGCATTTACACTCATTTGATGTGTAGACGAGGAATACATAACACTTCGCAAATCATATTATATCTTACCATGAAACACAGAAATGAGATGCGATATCGCGTTTTAAGAATCATAAGAACTCTATAGCTACGATACGCAGAAAACTGCAAACGCTATTTCCTTGCAAGGAAGTGTCGCATTTACATTCATTTGAAGTGTAAACGAGGAATACATAACACTTCGCAAATCATATTATATCTTACCATGAAACATGGAAATGAGATGCGATATCGCGTTTTAAAAAGCATTGGAACACTATTGCTACGATACGTAGACATCTGCAAAAGCTATTTCCTTGCTAGGAAGTGTCGCATTTACACTCATTTGATGTGTAGACGAGGAATACATAACACTTCGCAAATCATATTATATCTTACCATGAAACACAGAAATGAGATGCGATATCGCGTTTTAAGAATCATAAGAACTCTATAGCTACGATACGCAGAAAACTGCAAACGCTATTTCCTTGCAAGGAAGTGTCGCATTTACATTCATTTGAAGTGTAAACGAGGAATACATAACACTTCGCAAATCATATTATATCTTACCATGAAACATGGAAATGAGATGCGATATCGCGTTTTAAGAAGCATTGGAACACTATTGCTACGATACGTAGATATCTGCAAACGCTATTTCCTTGCAAGGAAGTGTCGCATTTACATTCATTTGAAGTGTAGACGAGGAATACATAACACTTCGCAAATCATATTATATCTTACCATGAAACATAGAATTGAGATCGATATCGCGTTTTAAGAATCATAAGAACTCCTTTGCTACGATACGTAGACATCTGCAAACGCTATTTCCTTGCAAGGAAGTGTCGCATTTACATTCATTTGAGGTGTAGACGAGGAATACATAACACTTCGCAAATCATATTATATCTTACCATGAAGCATAGAAATGAGATGCGATATTGCGTTTTAAGAAGCATTAGAACTCTATTGCTACGATACGTAGACATCTGCAAACGCTATTTCCTTGCTAGGAAGTGTCGCATTTACATTCATTTGAAGTGTAGACGAGGAATACATAACACTTCGCAAATCATATTATATCTTACCATGAAGCATAGAAAAGAGATGCGATATTGCGTTTTAAGAAGCATTAGAACTCTATTGCTACGATACGTAGACATCTGCAAACGCTATTTCCTTACTAGGAAGTGTCGCATTTACATTCATCTGAAGTGTAGACGAAGAATATATAACACTTCGCGAATCGCATTATATCTTACCATGAAACATAGAAATGAGATGCGATATCGCGTTTTAAGAAGCATTAGAAATCTATCGCTACGATACCTAGATATCTGCAGACGATATTTCCTTGCAAGGAAGTGTCGCATTTACATTCATTTGAAGTGTAGACGAGGAATGCATAACACTTCGCAATGAATATTATATCTTACCATGAAACATGGAAATGAGATGCGATATCGCGTTTTAAAAAGCATTGGAACACTATTGCTACGATACGTAGACATCTGCAAAAGCTATTTCCTTGCTAGGAAGTGTCGCATTTACACTCATTTGATGTGTAGACGAGGAATACATAACACTTCGCAAATCATATCATATCTTACCATGAAACATAGAAATGAGATGCGATATCGCGTTCTAAGAAGCATTAGAACTCTATTGCTACGATACCTAGATATCTGCAGACGCTATTTCCTACCAAGGAAGTGTCGCATTTACATTCATTTGAAGTGTAGACGAGGAATACATAACACTTCGCAAATCATGTTATATCTTACCATGAAACATAGAAATGAGAAGCGATATCGCGTTTTAAGAATCATAAGAACACTATTGCTACCATTGGCAGACATCTGCAAACGCTATTTCCTTGCAAGGAAGTGGCGCATTTACATTCATTTGAAGTGTAGACGAGGAATACATGACACTTCGCAAATCATATTATATCTTACAATGAAAAATAGAAATGAGATGCGATATCGCGTTTTAAGAAGCATTAGAAATCTATTGCTACGATACGTAGACATCTGCAAACGCTATTTCCTAGCGAGGAAGTGTCGCTAGAACATAGAAATGAGATGCGATATCGCGTTTTAAGAATCATATGAACTCTATTGCTACGATACGTAGACATCTGCAAACGCTATTCCCTAGCGAGGAAGTGTCGCATTCACATTCATTTGAAGTGTAGACGAGGAATACATAACACTTCCCAAATCATGTTATATCTTACCATGAAACATAGAAATGAGAAGCGATATCGCGTTTTAAGAATCATAAGAACACTATTGCTACGATTGGCAGACATCTGCTAACGCTATTTCCTTGCAAGGAAGTGGCGCATTTACATTCATTTGAAGTGTAGACGAGGAATACATGACACTTCGCAAATCATATAATATCTACCTATGAAACATAGGAATGAGATGCGATATCGCGTTTTAAGAAGCATTAGAACACTATTGCTACGATACGTAGACATCTGCAGACGCTATTTCTTAGCAAGGAAGTGTCGCATTTACATTCATTTGAAGTGTAGACGAGGAATACATGACACTTCGCAAATCATATTATATCTTACCATGAAACATAGAAATGAGATGCGATATCGCGTTTTAAGAAGCATTAGAACTCTATTGCTACGATACCTAGACATCTGCAGACGCTATTTCCTAGCAAGAAAGTGTCGCATTTACATTCATTTGAAGTGTAGACGAGGAATACATAACACTTCGCAAATCCTATTATATCTTACCATGAAACATAGAAATGAGATGCGATATCGCGTTTTAAGAAGCATTAGAACTCTATTGCTACGATAGGCAGACATCTGCAAACGCTATTTCCTTGCAATGAAGTGTCGCATTATTTTCATTTGAATCGTAGACGAGGAATGCATAACACTTCGCAATGAATATTATATCTTATCATGAAACATAGATATGAGATGCAATATCTCGTTTTAAGAAGCATTAGAACACTATTGCTACGATACCTAGATATCTGCAAACGCTATTTCCTTGCAAGGAAGTGTCGCATTTACATTCATTTGAATCGTAGACGAGGAATACATAATACTTCGCAAATCATATTATATCTTACCATGAGACATAGAAATGAGATGCGATATAGCGTTTTGAGAATCATATGAACTCTATTGCTACGATACGTGGACATCTTCAAACGCTATTTCCTTGCAAGGAAGTGTCGCATTTACATTCATTTGAATCGTAGACGAGGAATACATAACACTTCGCAAATCATATTATATCTTACCATGAGACATAGAAATGAGATGCGATATAGCGTTTTGAGAATCATATGAACTCTATTGCTACGATACGTAGACATCTTCAAACGCTATTTCCTTGCAAGGAAGTGTCGCATTTACTTTCATTTGAATCGTAGACGAGGAATGCATAACACTTCGCAATAAATATTATATCTTATCATGAAACATAGATATGAGATGCAATATCTCGTTTTAAGAAGCATTTGAACTCTATTGCTTCGATACGTAGACACCTGCAAACGCTATTTCCTTGCAAGGAAGTGGCGCATTTACATTCATTTGAAGTGTAGACGAGGAATACATGACACTTCGCAAATCATATTATGTAACGTCAGGCGTACCGCCTGCCACCCTCCGGCGTCCACCTCATCATCCCCAGCATCCGTATCCGGAGCCCCTGCACACGGGCCACCCGCCGACTCGCCGTCCCTACAGAAGGAGACAAAGGTACGAGAGGGAAGAGGGATGCAGCATGCCGCGCCCACGCGCGATCTCCACACACGAGGAGGAGGACTTCACCCCGTATTACGAGGGCGAGGAGCTCTCCGACACATACTGGGTCGAATCCCCAGCGATCACGAAGCCCTATACGTACTTCTCGTACATGTGGGATTAGAATAAGCACACTACTCACCTATGTACATACACACCAACACACACCTAGATTTAAGTAAATATATGTATATATTTCATTCATGCACGGCTATGTTCCGTGCACTCGCGCGCACACTCGACGCTCGCGGCTCACGCTTAACGCGGGCCGCGCCCCACTCCGAACGGCCGCCCCACCACGAGGGCCGAGCGGCCGCCCTACTCCGACCGTCCGCCCCACCGCGAGGGCCCAGCGACTCGCGCGCCGCGCGACCCGAGGAGGTCGCGGACGCGAGATCCGAGAGTCAGTTCTCATCTCATCTCCGAACTGGAGAGTTGCTAACTCATCTCCGAACCGAGGAGTTCTAATCCAGCATCCGAACGATGCACCTCCGATCCGAGCAATAGGCTCATTCGCAACGAGCAATTAGCTCTAATGCATTCGTCTCTATCCATACTCCCATAGCGGAGTCCATTCGATACTTTATACTATTTCTAATTCTCATTGTAATCGCTAGTCAGTAACTTAGAATTTAGTCAAGTGTATCTAGTATAGTGAAATCATAGAATATAGTTTATTTTTACCAGATTCAAAGTATCTTTATTCGAGTTCAAATACAATTCCTTAATTCTAATCCACGGGTACGCTCGCGATTATTCTAATTCTATATCTCATCTACGATAGTCTTGAGGCTCGACGACTAGAGCGAACCAGCGCTTAGTTGCTCCATCCTCACTTCTACCGTGTACAGAATATCTTGCGCCCAGGTCGATCCCGGTAAGCTAGAGCGAACCAACGCTTAGCCGTGCCGTATTCAACCGAAGTTCAAGTATTCTCGATGAGCCTTGCACCTCCGACAAAGCGTACACGACGCGCGGGGAGGAGAGAGTTCATTCGTCGTCTCGCTCGGGAATACGTGGGTGATGCACCAGAATATTCAATTTCCTACGTTCGAGTCCTGGTTCCTGTGAAGGAGGTTTCCTTCGCCGCACGACCCGTACGAGTCGCCAATCGTCAGGGCCAAACGCCGATACCTGCCAGCCGGAGTCAACCCGCCTGGACGCTTATTCCCGTAGACGTACCTCCGTTCCAGCCGTACGCCGCCGCCATCCCGGTTGCGGATCCAAGGCGTTCCAGGTACCTGGAAAGAGAAATCAGACAGCGGAATCAAGCCTTCGCAAGGTAAGTTTAGTGTTAGTTACCGTTTTATCGAGTCCGAAACGCCAACGAACCCGGTCCGGACGCAATTCGCGTTATTTTCGGGAACGGTTACGACTTTGTGCCACCGTTGCGAGCGCAACCGCACCTCGGGACGTGACAATTATATCTTACCATGAAACATAGAAATGAGATGCGATATCGCGTTTTAAGAAGCATTAGAAATCTATTGCTACGATTCGTAGACATCTGCAAACGCTATTTCCTAGCGAGGAAGTATCGCATTCACATTCATTTGAAGCGTAGACGAGGAATACATAACACTTCGCAAATCATGATATATCTTACCATGAAACATAGAAATGAGATGCGATATCGCGTTTTAAGAAGCATTAGAACACTATTGCTACGATACGTAGACATCTGCAAACGCTATTTCCTTGCAAGGTAGTGTCGCGTTTACTTTCATTTGAATCGTAGACGAGGAATGCATAACGCTTCGCAATGAATATTATATCTTATCATGAAACATAGATATGAGATGCAATATCTCGTTTTAAGAAGCATTTGAACACTATTGCTTCAATACGTAGACACCTGCAAACGCTATTTCCTTGCAAGGAAGTGTCGCATTTACATTCATTTGAAGTGTAGACGAGGAATACATGACACTTCGCAAATCATATTATATATTACCATGAAACATAGAAATGAGATGCGATATCTCGTTTTAAGAAGCATTTGAACACTATTGCTACGATACCTAGACATCTGCAGACGCTATTTCTTAGCAAGGAAGTGTCGCATTTACATTCATTTGAAGTGTAGACGAGGAATACATGACACTTCGCAAATCATATTATATCTTACCATGAAACATAGATATGAGATGCAATATCTCGTTTTAAGAAGCATTAGAACACTATTGCTACGATACCTAGATATCTACAAACGCTATTTCCTTGCAAGGAAGTGTCGCATTTACATTCATTTGAATCGTAGACGAGGAATACATAACACTTCGCAAATCATATAATATCTCACTATGAAACATAGAAATGAGATGCGATATCGCGTTTTAAGAATCATAAGAACTCTATTGCTACGATACGTAGACATCTGCAAACGCCATTTTCCTAGCGAGGAAGTGTCGCATTTACATTCATTTGAAGTGTAGACAGGGAATACATAACACTTCGCAAATCGTGATATATCTTACCATGAAACATAGAATTGAGATGCGATATCGCGTTTTAAGAAGCATTAGAACTCTATTGCTACGATACCTAGATATCTGCAGACGCTATTTCCTACCAAGGAAATGTCGCATTTACATTCATTTGAAGTGTAGACGAGGAGAACATAACACTTCGCAAATCATATTATATCTTACCATGAAACATAGAAATGAGATGCAATATCTCGTTTTAAGAAGCATTTGAACACTATTGCTACGATACCTAGACATCTGCAGACGCTATTTCCTAGCAAGGAAGTGTCGCATTTACATTCATTTGAAGTGTAGACGAGGAATACATAACACTTCGCAAATCATATTATATCTTACCATGAAACATAGAAATGAGATGCGATATCGCGTTCTAAGAAGCATTAGAACTCTATTGCTACGATACCTAGATATCTGCAGACGCTATTTCCTACCAAGGAAGTGTCGCATTCACATTCATTTGAAGCGTAGACGAGGAATACATAACACTTCGCAAATCATGATATATCTTACCATGAAACATAGAAATGAGATGCGATATCGCGTTTTAAGAAGCATTAGAACACTATTGCTACGATACGTAGACATCTGCAAACGCTATTTCCTTGCAAGGTAGTGTCGCGTTTACTTTCATTTGAATCGTAGACGAGGAATGCATAACGCTTCGCAATGAATATTATATCTTATCATGAAACATAGATATGAGATGCAATATCTCGTTTTAAGAAGCATTTGAACACTATTGCTTCAATACGTAGACACCTGCAAACGCTATTTCCTTGCAAAGAAGTGTCGCATTTACATTCATTTGAAGTGTAGACGAGGAATACATGACACTTCGCAAATCATATTATATATTACCATGAAACATAGAAATGAGATGCGATATCTCGTTTTAAGAAGCATTTGAACACTATTGCTACGATACCTAGACATCTGCAGACGCTATTTCTTAGCAAGGAAGTGTCGCATTTACATTCATTTGAAGTGTAGACGAGGAATACATGACACTTCGCAAATCATATTATATCTTACCATGAAACATAGATATGAGATGCAATATCTCGTTTTAAGAAGCATTAGAACACTATTGCTACGATACCTAGATATCTGCAAACGCTATTTCCTTGCAAGGAAGTGTCGCATTTACATTCATTTGAATCGTAGACGAGGAATACATAACACTTCGCAAATCATATAATATCTCACTATGAAACATAGAAATGAGATGCGATATCGCGTTTTAAGAATCATAAGAACTCTATTGCTACGATACGTAGACATCTGCAAACGCCATTTTCCTAGCGAGGAAGTGTCGCATTTACATTCATTTGAAGTGTAGACAGGGAATACATAACACTTCGCAAATCGTGATATATCTTACCATGAAACATAGAATTGAGATGCGATATCGCGTTTTAAGAAGCATTAGAACTCTATTGCTACGATACCTAGATATCTGCAGACGCTATTTCCTACCAAGGAAATGTCGCATTTACATTCATTTGAAGTGTAGACGAGGAGAACATAACACTTCGCAAATCATATTATATCTTACCATGAAACATAGAAATGAGATGCAATATCTCGTTTTAAGAAGCATTTGAACACTATTGCTACGATACCTAGACATCTGCAGACGCTATTTCCTAGCAAGGAAGTGTCGCATTTACATTCATTTGAAGTGTAGACGAGGAATACATAACACTTCGCAAATCATATTATATCTTACCATGAAACATAGAAATGAGATGCGATATCGCGTTCTAAGAAGCATTAGAACTCTATTGCTACGATACCTAGATATCTGCAGACGCTATTTCCTTGCAAGGAAGTGTCGCATTTACATTCACTTGAAGTGTAGACGAGGAATACATAACAATTCGCAAATCATATAATATCTTACTATGAAACATAGAAATGAGATGCGATATCGCGTTTTAAGAAGCATTAGAACTCTATTGCTACGATACCTACACATCTGCAGACGCTATTTCCTAGCAAGGAAGT